>NC_053026.1:632942301-633217476 GCF_003073215.2 Triticum urartu
GACGACTAGGTCACGTTGGCATGAGAAACCTTGACAAGCTTATTAAAGGAAATCATATCCTTGGAGTTAACGATGTCATATTTGATAAGGATAGACTTTGCAGTGCTTGTCAAGCAGGTAAACAGGTTGGAGGAAGACATCCCGTGAAGAACATCATGACCACAAGGAGGCCACTCGAGCTACTTCACATGGATCTTTTTGGTCCCAACGCCTACAAGAGTCTCGGTGGAAATTCTTTTGGTCTAGTTATAGTTGATGACTTTTCAAGATTTACGTGGGTGTTCTTTCTTAATGACAAGTCGCAGGTCCAGAAGATCTTCAGAAACTTCGCTAGGAAGGCCCAAAATCAGTTTGATGTGAAGATCAAGAAGGTTCGGAGTGACAACAGAACGGAGTTCAAGAACGCAAATGTGGACACCTTTCTTGACGAAGAAGGGATTTCACACGAGTTCTCGGCTACGTACACACCTCAACAAAATGGAGTTGTTGAGAGGAAGAACCGGACGCTCATTGAAATGGCAAGAACGATGCTTGATGAATACAAGACGCCAAAGCACTTTTGGGTAGAAGCGGTTGAAACAGCTTGTCACGCAACAAATCGCTTATATCTTCACAAGCTACTCGGCAAGACGGCATACGAGCTCCTCACCGGTAACAAGCCTCAAGTTGGATACTTTCGAGTATTCGGCTCAAAGTGCTACATTCTTGATAAGCATCGTCGTTCAAAGTTTGCTCCTAAATCTCATGAAGGTTTTCTACTTGGTTATGGCTCAAACTCTCACACTTACCGTGTCTACAACAATTTCACCCGAAAGGTTGAAGAGACGGTAGATGTGAAGTTTGATGAATCTAATGGCTCGCAAGTAGAGCAATTGCCAATTGATGTAGGAGACAAAGACCCTTCAGAAGCAATTCAAGACTTGTCCATTGGCAAAATTCGTCCAACGGAGGTGAAGGAGAGTACTTCATCCGTCCAAGTGGAAGCTTCTACTTCACGACAAGGTGAACCAAGAATCGACACGGAAGCATCCACAAGTGGGACACACCAAGATGAAGAAAACGAGGAAGTACGTCAAGATGAACATCAACAACCTCCTTCTCCACCACGACAAGAGAACGACGACGTCAACAATGAAGAAGGCCAAGAAGAAGAACAAGATGAAGAAGATGTTCAACGAAGACCCAAGCAAAAGCTCTCACGAGTTCGAGCAAGAATTGCCAAAGATCATCCCGTCGAGCAAATCCTCAATGATATACAAACCGGGAGAATCACTCGCTCAAAAACTCGTTTAGCTAACTTTTGTGAAAACTATTCATTCATCTCTAGCATTGAACCTATGAAGGTTGAAGAAGCATTGGAAGATCCGGATTGGATAAGCGCTATGCATCAAGAGCTACATAATTTTGAGAGAAACTAAGTTTGGACATTGGTTGAGAAGCCCGACAACAACCACAACATCATTGGTACCAAATGGGTGTTCCGCAACAAGCAAGATGAAGATGGACAAGTGGTTCTCAACAAAGCACGTCTTGTCGCCCAAGGGTACACACAAGTCGAAGGTATGGACTATGGTGAGACGTATGCTCCCGTTGCTAGACTTGAGTCCATTCGCATCTTACTTGCCTATGCTAATCACCATAATATCACCTTGTACCAAATGGACATTAAAAGTGCTTTTCTAAATGGTGAAATAGAGGAGGAAGTTTATGTCAAACAACCTCCTGGCTTTATCAATCCTAAGAAACCAAATCATGTTTACAAACTTCACAAAGCTCTTTATGGTCTTAAACAAGCTCCTAGAGCATGGTATAAATGCTTGACCAAGTTCCTCACTACAAGTGGTTTTGAAATTGGTAAAATTGATTCTACTCTTTTTACTAAAAGGGTTAATGGAGAATTATTTGTATGTCAAATTTATGTTGATGATATCATATTTGGTTCAACTAACCCTCTCTTTAGTGAAAAATTTGGAAAACTAATGTCAGAGAAGTTTGAGATGTCTATGATGAGTGAACTCAAATTCTTTCTCAGGTTGCAAATCAAGCAAACTAAGGAAGGTACATTTGTCTCTCAAACAAAGTACACCAAGGACTTATTCAAGAAGTTCAATATGCAAGAATGCAAAGGTATGTCTACACCCATGCCTACTAGTGGACATAATGATTTGACCAAAGATGGTGAACCTGTTGATCAAAAGGTTTATCGCTCTATGATTGGTTCATTGTTATACCTATGTGCTTCACGTCCCGATATTATGCTAAGTGTGTGCATGTGTGCATGATATCAAGCTGCTCCTAAAGATTGTCATCTTAAGGCTGTGAAAAGGATAGTGAGATATTTAATCCATACACCAAATTTTGGCATTTGGTATCCTAAGAGGTCTTCTTTTGATCTTGTTGGCTATTCTGACTCAGATTATGCCGGAGACAAGGTTGACAGAAAGTCCACTTCGGGTACTTGTCAATTTCTTGGTAGATCTCTTGTGTCTTGGTCTTCCAAGAAACAAAACTCGGTATCCTTATCCACCGCCGAAGCGGAATACATTGCCGCTGGTTCATGTTGTGCTCAATTACTTTGGATGACCCAAACTCTTAAAGATTATGGGATTTATGTGAAACATGTTCCACTGCTTTGTGACAATGAAAGTGCTATCAAAATTGGTCATAATCCTGTACAACATTCTCGAACTAAGCATATTGAAGTTCGTCATCATTTCATTCAAGATCATGTTGCTAAGGGTGACATCAATCTTAAGCATGTTCGCACCGACAAGCAATTAGCGGATATATTTACTAAAACACTTGATGAGAAAGTGTTTTGCAGGTTGAGAGGAGAATTGAACATCATTGATGCTTCGAACTTGGAGTAGAAACTCCATTGGATACATGCAAGACATGAGCTTATGACTAATCCATGATATATCTCTTATGATAACTATCTTATGTCTTGGATATATTTGCACCTTGCATGTTGTCTAACCCATGTAGGTGCTTGGTTGAATCTAATTCCGTGAGATTGCGACTCACTCATATCTTGAGCAATCTCTACATCACCAAGACTCTACACAATAGTGGTTGAAGACAAGGAAGCACAAAACCACTCAAGCATATCCTTTGACAAATTCTATGTTAAGCTTCATGATTGTCATTTTTGGATACACAAGTGCTCTTCCTTGCAAGAACTAACCCATGTAGGTAGATGAACTCAAACTCCAAGTGGTGCTCCCAACTCTTGATGAACTACATCAACCTTGAGCACCCACACAAGTTCAACTACATGAGCAAGAACCACACCACCACCCAAGGTATGTTATTCCATCTTAGAGAAGCTTTACTCCAAGACATGAGTCAAAGCAACTCAACAAGATGTGAATACATCAAGATGCTTAAACGAAAAATGGTAACCCCATTTTGAGCTTAAACGATGAGTATGACCTATGATCAAGTGTTCTCACCTGACTCCTAAGTCAATATACTCTAACATAGGTGACTATGTCACCGCCCAATTCTAGATGAAGTTCTCTTGTGTTCTTTTCTGAGTTATTGCATTTGTCCCTTGCATATCTGTTTCTTTCTTTTTCAATCAAAAAAAAACTTCATCTAGAAACTTTCACTCTTTTCTTTTTGATTTTTGTTCTGCATATTTCTGCATCAAATTCCTTGCAAATCTTTCAGCTAATTCATTGCAAATCTTTGTGAGATCTTACTTGTCTAGTGAGCTGAGGTGACAAGTGCTTTTCTCTGTAAACTCGGTTTCACCGACTTGCAATTTTCGGTCCAACCGAATCTTTTCGGTACCACCGAAATATGCCACTCGGTGCCACCGACTTTGCAATCAGAAAAACAGTTTGCCACTTGTTCTACATTTCTTCTGATCCAGCTCCACTCAATGAATCTTGTCCTCTACAAGCATCACAGTTTTATTCCCTGCTTTGTACTGAATCTCAAGGACCAAACCTATTCGACGGATTCCAGGAAAAACCTTCTTGGAAATTGATGTCAAAGGGGGAGAGAGAGATCACATCAAAGCTTGTAGGAGAGAGAGACCTCAAGGGGGAGGAGAAAGTCTCAAGGATCCCAGATGTTGTTAAGGGGGAGAGAAGTCTCAAGGATCCCAGATGTTGTTAAGGGGGAGAGAGAGATTTCCAGGGAGAGAAATACTCAGGATCCCAGATGCTTGATGTTCAAGAGGAGAGATAGGGACTTCAATCCAATGTCTTTTTGGGGGAAAGACATGTTCATATGAACTCATTAAGTTCTATTCATATCCTTCAGCTCTGATTTTCTGTTTCCTATCTTCTCCCAATATCCCATGTAAGATTCAAATTCATTGCATATCTTTATTCTTGGGGACATGTTGAATTCAATATGGTACCTTGTACTCACTCTCTACATGTCATCCCAGTCTTGGTATTCTTGTGGTTTCTTTTGATTTCTCTGGCTAGTGGACGTACCTGTGTTATCTAAACTTGTTTGTGCAGGTTCATTCCATCCTAAGCCAACTCAAGACCACAAGGTAAGTATATGCATCAAAATCATGAGTATGAGGAGTTCTTGCTTATGTACATACTGTTTGCAAGAAGGACTCATGAGCATGAAGGTATTTTCCTTGATAATCTTTTTCTCTAATGCATATGGCCAAGATGCATGTAACACATTGCCTACTCTGTCATGGTTATGCTCTCACATGTCTCTATATTTCATATTTACATGAGTTCATACATGTAGGGGGAGCCTATGCTTGTTACATGTCCTTCCAAAGCTTTACTTGCTGTTCTTTATATCTTTATCTAAAGCTTTGATGTATGTTGCCATCAATTACCAAAAAGGGGGAGATTGAAAGCACAAGTGCTCCCTAGGTGGTTTTGATAATTGATGACAACATATCTCTTGTTGGACTAACACTTCTATCTAGCATGTTTCAGATAAGTTCAACAATGGAGTGGCATGGACTAAAGGTTGTGGGAACTCCTTCAAGATGCTAAGGACAAAGGATTGGCTAAAGCTTCAAGCTCAAGACTCTTCTCTTTTACATTTTAGTGATCCAAGATCACATTGAGTCCATAGGAAAAGCCAATACTATCAAGGAGGGATGAGGTGTTGCTTAATGAGCCTCTTGCTTCATGTGCTTAATGATATGCTCCAAAATCCTCAGCTACTTTCCCACTTCCACATATGACCTAAACCCTAAGCCAAACTCGGTCCTACCGATTCTTCCTATCCGGCGCCACCGAGTTTTCACTTGTCATTAGCCACTGCCAAACCCTAGCAATTCAGTCCTACCGATAAGGATCTCGGTCTCACCGAGATGGTATTGCAAACTCTCTGTTACCTATTGCAATATTCTCGGTCCCACCGAGATATGCAATCGGTCCCACCGAGATTGCAATGTAAATTTAGTGTTTCCTTTTTGTAACTTTTCGGTCTCACCGAAAGAGCAAATCGGTTCCACCGAGTTTGCCTGACCAACTCTCTGGTTAGCTAATTACCAAATTCGGTCTCACCGAGTTTGTGTAATCGGTCTCACCGAGATTACGTTATGCCCAAACCCTAACCATACCGGTCCTACCGAGTTGCATGTCAGTCCCACCGAAAATCTCTAACGGTCACTAGGTTTACATTTTCGGTCCGACCGAGTTTATTGATTCGGTCCCACCGAGATTGGAAAACTGTGTGTAACGGTTGGATTTTGTGTGGAGGCTATATATACCCCTCCACCTCCTTCTCATTCGATGAGAGAGCCATCAGAACACACACACCATTCCAACTCATATGTTCTGAGAGAGAACCACCTACTCATGTGTCGAGACCAAGATATTCCATTCCTACCATATGAATCTTGATCTCTAGCCTTCCCAAGTTGCTTTCCACTCAAATCTTGTTTCCACCAAATCCAAATCCTATGAGAGAGAGTTGAGTGTTGGGGAGACTATCATTTGAAGCACAAGAGCAAGGAGTTCATTACCTACACACCATTTGTTACTTCTTGGAGAGTGGTGTCTCCTAGATTGGCTAGGTGTCACTTGGGAGCCTCCGACAAGATTGTGGAGTTGAACCAAGGAGTTTGTAAGGGCAAGGAGATCGCCTACTTCGTGAAGATCTACCGCTAGTGAGGCAAGTCCTGTGTGGGCGATGGCCATGGTGGGATAGACAAGGTTGCTTCTTTGTGGACCCTTTGTGGGTGGTTGCTTCTTCGTGGACCCTTCGTGGGTGGAGCCCTGTGTGGACTCGCGCAACCGTTACCCTTGGGTGGAGCCCTGTGTGGACTCGCGCAACCGTTACCCTTCGTGGGTTGAAGTCTCCATCAACGTGGATGTAGGATAGCACCACCTATCCGAACCACGGGAAAAACATCCGTGTCTCCAATTGCGTTTGATTTCTCCAAACCCTTCCCTTTACATTCTTGCAAGTTGCATGCTTTACATTCCGCTGCTCATATACTCTTTGCATGCTTGCTTGATATGTATTGTGTGTGTTGAAATTGTGCCTAAACTCCACTTAAACCGAAAAAGCTTAAAAATTGCAACTTTAGCATTAAGTGTCTAATCACCCCCCTCTAGACACATCTACTTCTAGATCCTACATATAATCAGCAAAGCATTCTTGAGGGCACACGGGAATTTCATCTAGTCACTTTCATCATGTTGGTTTGATTTGTGTTCACTACTTTGATAATTTGATATGTGGGTGGACCGGTGCTTAGGTGCTGTTCTTAGTTGAACAAACCTCCTACTTATGATTAAGTCTCCTGCACGCATCTGCAACCACAAGAAAAGTATTAAGAATAAATTCTAACCATAGCATTAAACTCTAGGATCCAATCGGTCCCTTACGGAGTAGTGCATAAACCGGGGTTTAAGTTTCTATCACTCTCGCAACCCACCATCTAATTGCTACTCCACAATGCATTCCCTTAGGCCCAAATATGGTGAAGTGTCATGTAGTCGACGTTCACATGACACCATGAAGGGAATCACAACATACATACTATCAAAATATCGAACACATATCAAATTCACATGATTACTTGCAACATGATTTCTCCCGTGATCTCAAGAACAAAGGTAACTACTCACAAATGATAAACATGCTCATGATCAGAGGGGTATTAAATAGCATATTGGATCTGAACATATAACCTTCCACCGAATAAACCATATAGTAATCAACTACAAGATGTAATCAACACTACTAGTCACCCCCTAGCAACGATCTATAGTTCTGGTAAGAAGATTGAATACAAGAGATGAACTAGGGTTTGAGATGAGATGGTGCTGGTGAAGATGTTGATGGAGATTGCCTCCCCAAGATGGGAGAGTTGTTGGTGATGATGATGACGATGATTTCCCCCTCTGGGAGGGAAGTTCCCCCGGCAGAATCGCTCCGCCGGAGGGCAAAAGTGCTCCTGCCAAAGTTCCGCCTCGAGGCGGCGGCGCTTCATCCCAAAAGTCATCTCCGTACTTTTATAGGTCCAAATGACTTATATACCAAAAGATGGGCACCGGAGGTGGGCCGAGGAGGCCACAATCCACCAGGGCGCGCCTGGGGGCCTGGCGCGCCCAGGTGGGTTGTGCTCACCTGGTGCCCCCCTCTGGTGTTTATTGGCTCCAGTATTTCTTAAATAATCCATAAAAAATCTCCGTGATGTTTCAAACCATTTGGAGTTGTGCAGAATAGGTGGCGTGACGTAGCTTTTCCAGGTCCAGATTTCCAGCTGCCGGAATTCTCCCTCTTGGTGTGTTCCTTGCAAATTATGAGAGAAAAGGCATTATAATTACTCCAAAAAGCAATATTATGGATAATAACATTATAAATAACGGTAATAGAACATGATGCAAAATGGACGTATCAACTCCCCCAAGCTTAGACCTCACTTGTCCTCAAGCGAAAACCGAAATCGAAAAACATGTCCACATGCTTTGAGAGAGAGGTGTCGATAAAAACAAAATACGGACATAGAAGCATCATGTTGATTATTATAACAACAACAAAATTAAACATAGGACTTTTATCATACTTGCATCATATACTTCCCATGAATAAGTAACAGTTCATCACATAATCGAAGTATGAAGCAAAAACTCTGTTAAAAACCAACAAACTAAGTTCTCAGTCAACTTTGCAACTACAATTCATCATCTGTTCAGGAAGAGTCACGTGTCAGAGCCTTTTAATCAAGTCCACATACTCAACTATCATATAGTCTTCAATGATTGCTAACACTCACCTTGTACCCATGAACAAAACGTTTCAATCAGACACATAGAAAGATAGGGGCTTTTAGTTTCGCCTCCCAACATACTCACCTCGAGGGTGATGTCAACAATAATAACTCATGCTATCTATATTCAACTGGACATATGTGCCTAGATCATTCCTCACCACATGATGCTTGCCAAAATAGAAAATAAAAAGGAATAAAGGGAAAACTTTGACTCTTTGCATAAAAGTAAATACATAAAAGTAAAAGATACACCCTTCGTAGAGGGAAGCAGAGGTTGCGATGCACTTATTTGTTTGCATGCTCAATCCCTTAGTGCAAAAGAACGTCACGTTGTATTGCCCCTTAAGATGACAACCTTTATTATGCAGTCTGTCGCTTTTATTCTTTGCCATCCAAGTTCGTACAACGCTCAATTTTCTCTTACACTAAATGATCTCACATATTTAGAAGCACTTTTTATTGCCTTTTTGCACCGATGACAACTTACTTGAGGGATCTTGCTCAATCCCTAGGTAGGTATGGTGGACACTTGAAAATGATTTGGGTTTAAGGGTTTTTGGATGCACAAGTAGTATCTCTACTTAGTGCAGAATTTTTGGCTAGCAAAGATTTGGGGGCAAGCACCACATGTTGAAGGATCTATGACAATATGACTTCTATGTGAATATAAACAAACATAATCCATCAAGTTGTCTTCCTTGCCCAACATCAACAATTTTGGCATATAATATTTTGTTGAGGGTTCACAATCACAAAAGATTTCTAGGATAGTATATATGTGAATCTTCTCTTCCTTTATTAATTCTTTCATGAGTTGCATCATTGACTAATGCTATGTTTGTCAATCTCTAATAAAATTTTCTTACTTATACTTTTCCTTATGTGGTGCTATCACCTACCATAGTATCAGTATATGATCATATTGATTTATTCCCTTTCTCTATTTCTTTCTTTCTTGTTTCTTTTCTTTCCTTTGTTTGCAACATGAGAGTAAAGAAAAAAAAACTCAAACTAAACTTTATTATAACTTGCACATGATTATAATGGGAGATCACTAAGCAAACTCTCGAATAAGAAAGGATCAAACTAAACTTTATTTCATCTAAAGCAAAAAGATTGAACTAAGATAAGTAAAAGCAAAAAGATAGTGGGATGATATGATACTGGGGCACCTCCCCCAAGATGGCGGAAGCCAAGGGGAGTGCCCATACCCGATACTTGGTTCTCCTTTGGTGGTGAAGAAGGTGATGAAGCGATCGTAGGCTCCTCCCTCTTCGTCTTGATCTTCATCAGCCAAGCATCTTCTTCCATATTGTTGGAGGAGTAGGAAGACATGATGCCTAGCTTGATAAATCTGACCAGAAATAGCAAGAAAAGAGAACATAGGATTTCTTCATGATACGGTGGTTAAAAGGTTCGGGAAGTATAAATAGATTTTTTATATTGCATGACAAGCATATAGAAGCAAAATGGAGTATGGAAGGTGTCCCAGGTGGGCACAATCCACCTGGGCGCGCCAGGCATGCCTGGCGCGCCCTGGTGTCTTGTGCCCACCAGGGGACTGTGACACCCGGATATTTAAGCTACAGTAATCCCCTGTTAATGGTGCCACGTCACTTCGATTATTATTGATGATCTCGCGTTAGTTCAAAAAACCAAACCAAATTCAAATTTCAAATAAGTCAAACAAATAAAGTTTTCAAATGTCAAATCTAAAATATTCAAAGTATTGAAAATAATCCCAAAGCATTTATAAAAATGAAACGAATATTTTATAAAGTATTTAGATGCCCTAAAACATTTAAAACGGGGCCAAAGCAGTAATTTAAATGCTTTCCTAAATTATCAAAATTTCCAAAACTTTTCAATTACCCCCTCAAACTTTTTGTAGCAGTGTTAGATAGTGCACTCGTAATTATGTGACAAGTTGCATATTAGAAGGGCCAAATAGTGGCTAAAGAAAATACAAGACAAGAAAAAATTGGAAACAGAAAATAGAAATGAATAAAAAGTAAAGTGCATTGTCCACTTAGCCGGCCTAGTGAATAGTGTAGCCCAGCCCGACCCCCCTTTTTTCTTCCTCCCCTGTTCACCAGAGACTCGGTGGATGTCGCGCGCTCGTCCGTGGCCATGGATGGCCACGTGCTGAGCATCCAACCCTCCCCGATGCCTACTTGACCCATCCTCGACCCCTCTGGAACCCTAACCCCCTCTTTCTCTCCCACCTCGCGCCGCTCTCTTCTCCTCGCGCAAGGCCGAGCCGCCGTCGACATGCCTCACCTCACCCGCGCGCTCTCCGTCGCCCTTATGCCCGGGGACTGTGCCCCACAGCCCCGCTCTGCTATGCTACGCCCTCTACGCCGACGAGAACTAGCCGGGGAGCCACCTCGTCGTCACCTTCGACCCCGTCTCCTCCGACACCAACGCAGCATCTCGCCGTCGATCCGCATCATCCTGCGGTCCCCAGCTCCCTTTGGCTCCCTGCCGCCCCGCGTTGTGAGCTCCCGTAGCTGTTCCCCCTCTCCCCCTCCTCGAATCACCACCGTAGCCATCGCCTCGATCTCGTCCTGAACCCTGCACGCCCGAGCCCCCCAGGGTCACGCCCCCTTGTTCGCCAGCCGAGCCTCCGCGCCCGTGGACCCCAGGCTGCGCCTCGTCCGGCTACGCCCGTTGGCCGCCCACGCGTGCACCCACCGCGACCTGATTGAGCCTGCCCCCGCCTGCGCTACTGCTGCTGCTCGCTGCCACTGCGCTACTGCTGCTCCTCTTGCACCGTCGCTGCTCGCCGAGCCATTCGCCGGCCAGCGCTTCCGCCGCCCGCCGTCGCATGCTTCCGGCCGCGCCCGGCTGATCCACCGCCGCTCGCTGGCCCCTGGCCAAGCCCTCCACGCGCTGCAGCCCCTATCGGCCGCGCCCCACGCCTGAACCACTCCCGAGCGCCCCCTGCTCTGTTGCGTGCGTCGGCGCCCCGCGCCCCCCTGCCGCGCTCGCCCGGACCGCGCCCTGCCCCGCAGCGCCCTTCCCCGCACACGCCCTGCTGCGCCGCTGCCGCTGCTTCCCGCGACCTCGCTGTGCATGCCGCCACATCGCCCCGCCCCGCTCCCTGCTGCTGAACTACCGCTGCCGCGCCCGCCGGAGCCCCGCTCCCATCGCTGCCGCTGCCAGGCGCAGCTCCGGCCGGCCGGCCTCGCGCGGTCGCGCCTCCCTGGACGGGTTCGCCCGCCCCATATCCACTGCCCAGCACCCTCTAAGGCCGTGGGGCCTTTGACATGTGGGGCCGCCCCAGAACGTTTCTTTTAAGAATTAAAAAAATAATTAATTAATAAAAAATTAATTAATTAACTAACTTAATTGATTTTGATTAAGTAAACTAATCAATTAACTAAACTAATTAAACTGTTAGTTAATTAATTAATCAGTCAATGACAGTGGGGCCCACCCCTAATTAATTCTGATTAGGTTAATTAATGTGTTTAAATAAAATGGGTCCCACACATCAGTTTGACCAGTCAACACCCCTGTTGACTGCTGACGTCATGCTGACGTCAGCATACACTATTCTGGATAATGTTGAATTAAAAGTAATTAAATAAATGCTAAAAATGATTTAAATCTTTTAAAATCAATATAAAATAAATCGTGGCTCGGATGGAAAAACTTTGTACATGAAAGTTGCTCACAACGACGAGACAAACCTGGATACGTAGCCCATTCGTCCGTCACGCATCCCTAGCATAGCAAACACGCAACTTTCCCCCTCCGGTTCATCTGTCCGGAAATGTTAAACACCGGGGATATTTTCCTGGATGTTTCCCCCCTTCACCGGTACCACCTCATACCGCGTTAGGGCACCCCTAGCACTGCTACTTGTCATGTCATGCATCGCTATGCATCTGTTTTCTTAATATTTATTGTTTCTTCCCCCTCTTCTCTCGCTAGACACCGAGACCGACGCCTTTCCTAGTGCCCCGATCGACTACGCTGTTGACGACCCCTCTTTCTTGCCAGAGCAACCGGGCAAGCCCCCCTGATCACCAGATATCGCCTACTCTCTTTCTACTGCATGCATTAGAGTAGTGTAGCATGTTACTGCTTTCTGTTAATCCTATTTTGATGCATAGCCTGTCATTGTTGCTACAACCGTTGATACCTTACTTGCAATCCTAAATGCTTAGTATAGGATGCCGGTTTATCATCAGTGGCCCTACATTCATGTCTGTCTGCCATGCTATACTATCGGGCCGTGATCACTCGGGAGGTGATCACGGGTATATATTATATACTTTATACATATTTCATGTTGTGACTAAAGTCGGGTCGGCTCGTTGAGTACCCGTAAGTGATTCCGATGTTGGGGGATTGGAGGGGCAGGTGGTTCCACCCAGGTAGTGGTGGGCCTAGGTTCCCGACGGCCCTCGACTGTTACTTTGAGGCGGAGCGACAAGGCAGGAGGAGACCACCTAGGTGAGAGGTGGGCCTGGCCCTGGTCGGCGTTCACGGTTACTTCAAAATAACACGCTTAACGAGATCTGGGTATTTGATCTGAGTCTGGCTACTGGCCTATACGCACTAACCAACTACGCAGGAACAGTTATGGGCACTCGACGTCGTGGTATCAGCTGAAGCCTTCATGATGTCAGCGATTGAGCGGCGCGCGCTGATACGTCTCCAACGTATCTATAATTTTTTATTGCTCCATGCTATATTATCTACTGTTTTATACATTGCTGGGCTTTATTATCCACTTTTATATTATTTTTGGGACTAACCTATTAACGGAGGCCCAACCCAGAATTGCTGTCCTTTTGCCTGTTTTAGGGTTTTGAAGAAAAGGAATATCAAACGGAGTCCAAACGGAATGAAACCTTCGGAAACAAGATTTTCTCATCAGATAAGATCCAGGAGACTTGGACCCTCCGTCAAGAAAGCCAAGAGGTGGTCACGAGGGTAGGGGGCGCCCCCCTAGGGCGCGCCCCCTACCTCGTGGGCCCCTCGAAGCTCCACCGACGTACTTCTTCCTCCTATATATATATATCCACGTACCCCCAAACGATCGAGGACGGAGCCAAAAACCTAATTCCACCGCCGCAACTTCCTATATCCACGAGATCCCATCTTGGGGCCTGTTCCGGAGCTCCGCCGGAGGGGGCATCGATCACGGAGGGCTTCTACATCATCATCCAAGCCCCTCCGATGAAGTGTGAGTAGTTTACTTCAGATCTACGGGTCCATAGCTAGTAGCTAGATGGCTTCTTCTCTCTTTTTGGATCTCAATACAATGTTCTCCCCCTCTCTCGTGGAGATCTATTCAATGCAATCTTCCTTTTGTGGTGTGTTTGTTGAGACCGATGAATTGTGGGTTTATGATCCAGTCTATCTATGAATAATATTTGAATCTTCTCTGAATTATTTTATGTATGATTGGTTATCTTTGCAAGTCTCTTCGAATTATCAGTTTGGTTTGGCCTACTAGATTGGTTGTTCTTGCCATGGGAGAAGTGCTTAGCTTTGGGTTCAATCTTGCGGTGTCCTTTCCCAGTGACAGAAGGGGCAGCAAGGCACATATTGTATTGTTGCCATCGAGGATAACAAGATGGGGTTTTTATCATATTGCATGAAACTATCCCTCTACATCATGTCATCTTGCTTAAGGTGTTACTCTGTTTTTAACTTAATACTCTAGATGCATGCTGGATAGCGGTCGATGAGTGGAGTAATAGTAGTAGATGCAGAATCATTTCGGTCTACTTGTCTCAGACGTGATGCCTATATACACGATCATACCTAGATATTCTCATAACTATGCTAAATTCTGTCAATTGTTCAACAGTAATTTGTTCACCCACCGTAGAATACTTATGCTCTTGAGAGAAGCCACTAGTGAAACCTATGGCCCCCGGGTCTCTTTCTCATCATATCAATCTTCATCACTTTATTATTTCTTTGCTTTTACTTTATTTACTTTGCATCTCTATACCAAAAATACCAAAAATATTATTTATCATCTCTATCAGATCTCACTTTCGTAAGTGACCGTGAAGGGATTGACAACCCCTAAGCACGTTGGTTGCGTTGAGCTATTGTTTTTGTGTAGGTATGAGGGACTCGAGCGTAGCCTCCTACTGGATTGATACCTTGGTTCTCAAAAACTGAGGGAAATTCTTATGCTACTTTGCTGCATCATCCCTTCCTCTTTGGGGAAATCCAACACAGTGCTGTCGGTGTACTAGAGTAGGGGTACCCTAGTATCCCGAACTTGTGCACGGGCAGTCGCAGCATCCCGCGGCAAGGCTTGCCGAGTGACCGCCAAGACCCTCTGCGGCTACTTTGAAGACCATTCAAGAACAAAGTACTCAAACCAAGGCCCCGGCAAGAGGAGCTGGCCGGGAAGAAGACAAGGCCCCGACAAGAGGAGCTTGCCGGGAAGGCCATCCAAGGCATACCAAGAAAACTTGCCGCGACGCGCCACGCGTCCCGGCAAGGCCCGGTGAGCGACAAGCTCCCAGACGCGACAAGACAACGACCGCGGCAAGGCGCTTGCCGCGGCAAGCCACCCCTCCGCGCCCGCGCTCCGGCACACCCGCCACGTGTCGCTCTGGGGCCTTCGCAAAGCACCCATGGTCAGGAGGCCGTGCAGCTAGGGGTGCGCGGTGGCAAGCAGGCGCTGACAAGATAACCATCGTGGCAAACGGTGGCGTCCCTAGCGGTCCTTTCGGTACTGTTTAGGCGACACAGACGGGCATTTAATGCCCTTGTCCCCTGCCATTAGGGTTAGGTATGATAACACTGTAGCAGGTAGCTGTGCCTACGACAGCGCCTTTCCATTTTTGCCCTTGACCTCCGTTGCCATATGTCGGTAACCCCTTGAGCATATAAAAGGAGGCCCGTGTGCAACGGGGTGGGGGAGGAGGAGCCATTTCCAGCACTCACGCTCGGTCTTGCTAGCCGCCGGTGCGTACTGTAGCACTCCGCGCTCCCGAGCTAGAAATCAATACCAAACCACAAAGCAGGAGTAGGGTTTTACGCATCCGTGCGGCCCGAACCTGGGTAAATCGCTCGCGTGCTTCGCCTCGATTTGCTCTTTGCACGGCCTCCGCCCCCGCCGAACCGAAAGGGACCCGATCCGCCGGTCCCATAGGTGTCCGTGGATCAGTACCCCGGCATCATTGGCGCGCCAGGTAGGGGGCGTCGAAGTTGTGTGAACCAGATCCGGCGTTCTCGCGAGCTAGATCTTCTTCATCTTCATCAACATGCCGCCGAAGAAGAAAGTTTCGGAGGCAGCTGCTCCGTCCGCGCCGAGCCAACCACCGCCGGAGCAAACGGTCGGTGGGGCAGCCGCCGGCGGAAGGGCGGGCGTCGACGAGGAAGCCCGCGGTGCTGCCAGGTCCAAGGACAAGGCTGCGCTGCCCATCGGCGGCGTAGCCGGCTCCCACAATGACCGGGCGCACTCCAAGACCTCGGCGTCCGTGCATGCACCGCGCCCATCTCAGGAGGCGCGGGACCGGCAGCGTCATGGTACTCACGGTACCATGCGTTCGCTAGATCTAGATCGAGCTGGTGGATCTCGGAGTGCTCAAGACCACCATGCACGTCAACAAGCCGGCGCGAGCGACACACGGTCGCCTGGACGGGATACTGCTCCTTCTAACATAGTTAGAAGTCCGAGCATATCCCGCTCCTCGCGCCGTTCGCCACCGCCGCCCGCCACAGCAGCAGAAGCTCTGGCGCGAGCTCAGCTGCTCCTGGACTACCCTCCAGCGGCGGACAAGATCGATGACTGGAGGGCCACTATCCAGAGTCTCATCGGCTTCGCCAACGGCGACACTCCTCGGCAGCCGAGCATGTCGCAGCCGCAGCGAGTCAGCCAGGCACGAACCGGTGGCGACAAAACTGGTGGGGGTGCAACTACCGTGCACTCTCCACCCCGAAGGCCAAGATCGCCGACTCGACGGGTCCACCTCGACAGCGACTCCACCACGTCGTCAGATCCGCGAGCTCGTCGCGATCAGCGCCAAGTTCTTCAAGAACGACAGTAGGAAGACGCTCGTACTCGCATCGAGCGGCGAAGAGAAGCGCGACGTCAGTCAGACCAGCGCGCTGGGCCCTTTGTTGACATGCATGCGCCAGGGGAACCAGGCGACTTGCCGTACACGGTAGGTTGCCCTGCGTTCACTCGTGAGCTGCGGCAAGTCCAGTGGCCCAGTACGAAGAATTTCAAACCAGATGTACCAGAGAAGTACGACGGCAAGTCGCATCCGTCGGAGTTCCTCAGCATCTACACCATCGCGGTGCAGGCTGCTGGGGGGCGGGACGACAAGATCCTTGCCGACTACTTCCCGTTGGTGCTCAAGCCCAACGTCAGGTCCTGGCTCATGCACTTGCCGGACAACTCCATATCCTCCTGGGCTGATCTATGCCATCAGTTTGTCGGCGCCTTTACAGGCGGCCACAAACCTCATGGCCAAGAGAGTGATCTTCATCTGCTCGTCCAGAAGGAAGGAGAGCCCCTGCGCAAGTACATTCAGAGGTTCAGCCGTGTACAGTACAACATCCCAGACGTCCACCCCGCCGCGGTCATCAGCGCGTTCCATCAGAATGTGCGTAACCGCAGGATGCGGGAGGAGATGGCGATGCGCAGGATTAGAGACGTCAGTGAGCTGTACGCCCTGGCCGACAAATGTGCGCGTGTTGAGGAAGGGAGGAGACTCCCCGGAGAGAAGACCGGAGCGGAAGGATCTGACAGTGAGGATGCTGCCCCGGCAAAGAAGAACTGGCGGCGCAACAACAGGAAGAAGCAGAACAAAGAGGTGCTGGTCATTGAGCAGTCCGGCAGCGACGGCGGCGCCAAGCAAGCCAAGGTCAGTAGCCCCGGCAAGGAGGTTGCCGCGTGCGCCAACTGCCAGGCTATGGCAGCCGCCGACAAGCAGGACGGCTCCGGTAACCAATACTGCAAGATTCACCGCACCAAGGGCCATGACCTCCAGAGCTGCAGAAAGGTCGAGCAGCTTGTCCAGCAGCAAAAAGCTGAGTACGAGCGGCGCGACAAGGAGAGGGCCCAAGGGGGTGCTGGAGAATCCGGCAAGAAGCGCGCCAGACAGGGAGGACGCCGCGGCAAGGCCAAGCAGCGGCAAGGAGACAGACCCCCCCCCCCCCGCGGCCGCGACAACGATGAAGACGACGAAGACGACGAAGGCATGGATGATGTTGAGACCAGTGAGCAGGAGTTTCAGAAAGCCACAGAGGTCTTGTGCATTGACGGTGGTGCTCCTCTGCATACTTCGCACTGCCAACTCAAACAGTGGGTGCGGGAAGTCAATGCGGCAGAACCACCCGTCGAATCACGCAAGCTTCTGAAGTGGTCCAGCACGCCTATCATCTTTGACATTGAGGACCACCCTGACCGCACAACTGCGGTCGGGTGTTTGCCGATGTTGGTTTCACCAACCATCCGCAACCTCAAGGTCACCAAGATGCTAGTTGACGGCGGGGCCAGCTTAAACCTGATCTCCTCCGCTGTACTCCAAAAACTCCAGATCCCCGACAGCGAGCTCGAAGAGACCGGCACATTCCAAGGAATCAATCCGGGAAGGAGCAAGCCGAAGGGGAAGGTCACGCTGCCGGTAACATTTGGCAGCGAGCTAAACTTCAGGACTGAGAAGGTCACGTTCGACGTTGCCGATATTCCATTGCCTTACAATGGGATACTTGGCCGTCCAGCACTCGCCAAGTTCATGGCGGCCTCTCACTACGCATATAACATGCTGAAGATACCAGGCCCGATAAGCGTCATTTCTGTCCCTGGCGACAAGAAGGATGCTCTTATCTGTGCCGACAAGATCTACCGGGAAGCAGCAGCCACAGCAGATCGCAATCCACTTGCCGCTGAAGCTCCTGGGGGGAAGAAGATCAAGTCTGGCAAGAGTTCTGATGCCCACTCCGGCAAGCGCACCTCTCCGGAGTGCTGCGCTGCCGTCGAGGACGCACCATCGAGCTCCACTGGCAAGCGCAAAGACGATGGCAGCTCCGCCAGAGATGAAGAAGGTATCCGCCAAGGAGGACGGCACTGGTGGTACCTTCACCATCAGTGCCACGCTCGACCCTAAATAGGAAAGCGCGCTCGTTACTTTCCTGCGGGCGAATGTCGACGTGTTTGCATGGCAGCCGTCAGACATCCCCGGTGTTCCCAGGAAAGTGATTGAGCACCACCTTGCCGTTTGTCCTCATGCGCGGCCCGTCAAGCAGAAAGTCAGGAAGCAGGCAGTGGAGCGCCAAGGATTCATCGCAGAAGAGATCAAGAAACTGGAAGCAGTAGGCCTTGTCAGAGGAGTGCTCCATCCCACGTGGTTGGCCAATCCTGTAGTCGTGCGCAAGGCAAACGGGAAATGGAGGCTTTGTATCGATTTCATCGATGTTAACAAAGCTTGTCCCAAAGACCCATTTCCTTTGCCGCGCATTGACCAGATTGTTGACTCCACCGCCGGATGTGATTCGCTTTCATTTCTTGACGCATACTCAGGATATCATCAGATCTTCATGGCAGAAGAGGATGAGGAGAAGACCGCATTTATTACTCCATGTGGCACGTACTGTTTCGTACGGATGCCTTTCGGATTAAAAAATGCTGGTTCGACATTTGCGAGAGTAGTCCACGTCGCTCTTGAGTCACAAATACACAGAAATGTGGAAGCCTACATGGATGATATAGTGGTCAAGAGCAAGGACAGAGCAACCCTGATTCAAGACTTAGACGAGACCTTTGCAAATCTGCGCAAGATCAGCCTCAAGCTCAACCCAGAGAAGTGTGTGTTTGGAGTTCCCTCCGGCAAGCTTCTCGGGTTCTTCGTGTCTCAGCGGGGAATTGAAGCCAATCCCGACAAGATCAAGGCCATTGAGCAGATTGAAGCACCAAGGCGCGTCAAGGACGTACAGAAACTTGCCGGTTGCGTGGCTGCTCTCAGCAGGTTTATCTCTCGGTCTGCTGAGCGTGCCCTACCGTTTTTCAAATTATTGAAAAAGGCAGGTCCAATGAAATGGACTCCGGAAGCGGAGGTTGCGCTGCAAGACCTGAAGAGATACCTGTCCTCCCCTCCAATACTTGTCGCACCTAAGCCACAAGAGAAGTTGCTGCTATACATAGCGGCAACCAATCAAGTGGTTAGTGCTGCGTTAGTAGCAGAGAGGGAGGCAGATGATGAGCCAGCAACCGCGGCAAGCGCATCCAGCGACAAGCAGGGGGCTTCCCCGGCAAGCTCTGGCCCCAACAAAGATGAATCTGCGCAGGTGCATGAGGGGATACAGAAGAAAATGATGCAGCGCCCAGTTTACTTTGTCAGTTCCCTTCTGCAGGGGGCTAGGTCAAGGTACTCTGGTGTGCATAAATTGCTTTTCGGCCTTCTCATGGCCTCGAGAAAGCTGCGCCATTACTTCCAAGCACATGAGATCACAGTTGTCACTCGCTTTCCACTGAAGAGGATACTGCAGAATCCAGAAGCGACAGGCAGGATTGTTGAGTGGGCACTGGAACTGTCAAGCTTTGGCCTCAAGTTTGAAAGCACTTCAACTATCCAGAGCAGAGCATTGGCAGAATTCATAGCAGAATGGATGAGGAAACTCCAGAAACGAGCATCCCCGACAAAGAAGCAAGCAAAGAGTGGCTGATGTACTTTGATGGTGCCTTTTCGCTGCAAGGCGCCGGCGCTGGCGTGCTGCTTGTCGCACCCGCCGGAGAGCACCTCAAGTACGTAGTCCAGATGCACTTTCCCAAGGAGCAAGCAACAAATAATACTGCAGAGTATGAAGGCTTGCTTGCCGGTCTCCGGATCGCGGCAGACCTTGGGATCAAGAAGCTCGTTGTCAGGGGTGACTCACAGCTTGTCGTCCGCCAAGTAAACAAGAGTTATCAGAGTCCATTGATGGAAGCCTACGTCGACGAAGTGAGAAAGCTAGAAGAGCATTTTGACGGCCTGCAGATGGAACATGTTCCAAGAGCTCAGAACGCCATTGCCGATGGCCTGTCGAAATGCGCTGCACTTAAGTTACCTGTGGAACCAGGGATCTTTGTGCTTAAGCTGACTCAGCCGTCCGTAACGCCGTCAACTGGACAGAGCAAGAAGAGGAAGTTGGCTTCTGGTGACCATTTGCCTCCAGAGCTTCCCGAAGCCGCCGCCAAGAAGGTCCCCAAGATCAACACCAAGAGTGCTGAGGAGCAGTCTGCTCCGACAAGCCCTAGGGTTTGTTCCGTTGTAGCAGAAGCTCCCGACAAGTTTTGCTCCGGCAAGCTTGCCGGGGAACGTCACGCTCCGGCAGACCCGCAGGTTCTTGCCGTAGAAGCGGACGTTCTCGCAGCCACAGAATTGCCTTTAGTCCTTGTTGTCGAGCCACAAGCTCCAGCATGGGCACAACAGATTGTCCATTTCCTTCAGACATGAGAACTTCCCGAAGAGTAAGAAGAAGCCGAAAGAGTAGCCCGGCAGTCAAGTATGTACCAGTTCGTCGACAAGACACTGTACAGAAGAAGACTCAACGGTGTGAAATTGAAGTGTATTCACCGGGAAGACGGACAAAAGCTGTTGGCAGAGATACATGGAGGCATATGTGGACACCACATTGGCGCAAGAGCACTCGTCGGCAAAGCATTCCGGCAAGGTTTCTTCTGGCCAACAGCCCTCCAGGATGCAACTGCACAAGTAACCAAGTGTGAAGCGTGCCAGTTCCATTCCAAGCAGATACACCAGCCAGCTCAAGCTCTCTAGACGATCCCTTTATCCTGGCCATTTTCGGTCTGGGGGCTCGACATCCTCGGCCCCTTTCCCCGAGCTGTCGGGGGCTTTGAGTACTTGTACGTTGCAATCGACAAGTTCACAAAGTGGCCGGAAGTGGAACCAGTGAGGAAGGTGACCACACAGTCAGCCATCAAGTTCTTCAGGTCGATTGTTTGCCGCTTCGGGATCCCTAACAGGATAATCACCGACAACGGTACACAATTCACGAGCCGCACCTTCATGCAATACGTCCAAGATCTTGGCGCCAAGGTCTGCTTCACTTCTGTTGCTCACCCGAGAAGCAACGGTCAAGCGGAGAGGGCAAATGCTGAAGTGCTGCGCGGGCTCAAGACCAGAACTTTCGACAGGCTGCACAAGTGCGGAAGAAACTGGATCGAGGAGCTACCGGTGGTTCTTTGGTCGATCAGAACGACGCCAAATCGAGCCACTGGACAGACACCTTTCGCTCTAGTCTATGGAGCAGAAGCAGTTATCCCCACGGAACTCGTATACGGGTCACCTCGAGTGCTCGCTTATGATGAGCTTGAGAAAGAGCGGCTGCGACAAGATGACGCGCTGCTCCTTGAGGAAGACCGTCTTCAGGCTGCTGTGCGAGCTGCTCGCTACCAGCAAGCTTTGCGCCGCTACCATAGCCGCAAAGTTAATGCCAGAAGTCTCGAGGAAGGCGACCTTGTTCTTCGGCGCGTTCAGTCCGCCAAGAATTCCAACAAGTTGACGCCGAAGTGGGAAGGCCCTTACCGGGTGAAGCGAGTCACAAGGCCCGGCGCTATCCGCCTTGAGACCGAAGATGGCGTACCAGTGAGCAACTCCTGGAACATCGAGCATCTTCGTAAGTTTTACCCGTAAGGAGCGGTTGTCGGACCCTGTCCGGCAACCACCCTTTTGTACAAGTCTTGCCGCTGTTGCATGTAATCCTTTGTACAAAGCCAGGCGCAGACCCTGAGCACAAGTAAACGAAGCGCTGACACCCCGGGGTTATAGAATGCATGCTAGGTCGAGTCTCGTCCTTGGTTAGGGTTGATAGTGCCTAACAGCGGCTAACCCCTAGCTTAGAGGTCGAGTGTCCGTCCCTTTTCTTTCCTTTCGTTCGCAGGGCTCGCATATCCTGGCCAGACCGCTTGAGGACGAAAAGGAGAAGAAGGGCGCGCCGGCACCTGGGCCCCGGCGAGCCAGCGTTGCTGGGGGCTGCGGGTGCCAAGATTCATCCCCGGCAAGCCAGAGTTGCCGGGGGCTGCGATATCAGATAAGTCTTTCGTCCCTCATCATGCATCCTCTTATGGACTGGGGAATACGAAACCGTGTTTCTTCCCGAAAACTGCCGTGCTCCCTCAAACTCTAGGCCCTGGGGCTCGTTCCCGGGGCCAAGTTTGGTCGTAGTCGCGGCAGCGAAGGGATGAAACGAGGAGGCCGCACCCACCTCGTTCCCGCCTCCGTCAATGGCGTGAGAAAGGTCGAGCGACGTGGGAAGGCGGCAGGGCCTGTTGCCGGGAGATGAAATGTCTGTCCGAGGGATACCAAGGATTTGCTCCTTGGCGTGGGTTCAACCCGCGAGACAAATAACTCGGCAAGCATCCCCTTTTCATTAAAAAACATCCCACTCAGGTACAGTCCATAGAGGATGAAAAACATGAAAGAGAGGATTACAAGTTTTAGATGCAGCTAAGGCCCGAAGGCTTACAAACTAAAAAGATAAGATGCCCGTAATCCCTTTCCTGTCCCTCTCTTCAGGAGGTAGGTCAAGGAGGCGAAAAGGGCAAAAGGGGCGCCTAGGCGAGCTACGGGTGCCAGAAGACACCAAGACAACATCCCGGGGGCCGTCCGAAGGCAAGACGGTGATGGCGGCGCTGGAAGCGAGGGCCGAAGACGGGGCGGCAGGACGTCAGCACGCTGTCGAGGGCACCACGCCCTCGTACTCCGACCTGACGGCCTTGTCGCCAGCCCTCTTCCCCTTCCGCAGCCTCCCTACGCCAGCCGCCCAAGGAGACGACCCCGGGGAGTTCAAGGAGCCGGCGACACGGATGATGGGGTCGCCGGTGCCACACAAAGCGGCGCCCGACACCTAGTCGGACCCGCCATCTAGTCGGACCCGCCATCCCGCCGCCCGCTACCCTCATCATCGCTGTCGCTCTCCTCCTCGTCACTCTTGCTCGAGGGGGAGCCTTCACTATCGGAGGAGCTGTCCACACAGCACTTCGCCTGAGTGCCGAAGCACCCGAAGACCTTGACGGAGAGGAGATCGCCTTCCATCAACTTAAAATGGAGGGTAAACCCCTCCATCAGGCTGTGGATACGGGCGAACGTCTTCCACCCTCGATCAAGATACATCACATTAGGGGCTGGGAATACAACACGGACTCGCGTGCCGCTGATCCCACAGCCCCTCATGTGCAGTCTCAGTGTCTCGGGCGGGTCCAACTCCATCGCGCTCGCGAACGGAGCTGGAAGCCGGAGGCGACGACGAGGCGCCCGGCACAGCCTGACGAAGAACTCGCAAGGGTCGTCCCCTATATGGACCGCCGTGGGGAGAGAAACCGCCGGCGGAGGCGAAGCTGGCGCACCACCCCGTCCGCCTCTTCCCCGAGCGCCTCGACCTCGCCCTCGGCCTCGTCCGCGACCGCGCCCCCTCCCTCTTCCCCTTATGGCTGGCTCTGCCACCACGGGCGCGGGAGAGGGAGAGGTGCGCTGTCTGGCGGCGACCCTCGCCGCCACCGATGAAGGGCCAGGGTTCCCTTTCTCCATGGCGAATGAGAGAAAGGGAAGCAGAAGCTGAAGAAGGGAGGAGATGAGAGAGTGCGGGCTTCTGTGCTCCCCTCCCGCTCTTTATAAAGGAGCGAGGTGGGGGCTCGGCCGCTTTGCTCAGCGAATCAAGGCACGGGAAGAGCAGGGAGCCGGGGCCGACCCGCTGCCTCTACTCGTTTTCCGCTCCCACCGTCCACGACCCCGAGCGCATGGGAGCCGCGTGGCGGGAATGCAGAACCGAGGTGACGGATGAGGCGGCCTCGCCCCCACCCCGTGATCACGGGGAGTGGACGCCTCGAAAAACCGCGCACCGGCCCCATCCAGTAAATGCACCACGCCTCCACGCCTACCTCCGCTTAGGGAGGAGGGCGTGAACTGTCCCCTTCATCATGGCCTGACGCATGCTCGTGGGGCTTAGCCCCGCGCACGCCGCCCACGTCCCCCACGACGCCGCGCTTGACGCGTGCCGTTCTGGGCGTGAGCGGTGGAAGCGGAGGGATATGCGGCGTGACCTAGGCTGCGCGTGCCCGTGCACTGTTTTGGGCCTGGCCCAACAGCGCTCGGCACCGTGTCTGGCCCAGGCCCGGGGGCTCCTGTCGGTGTACTAGAGTAGGGGTACCCTAGTATCCCGAACTTGTGCACGGGCAGTCGCAGCATCCCGCGGCAAGGCTTGCCGAGTGACCGCCAAGACCCTCCGCGGCTACTTTGAAGACCATTCAAGAACAAAGTACTCAAACCAAGGCCCCGGCAAGAGGAGCTGGCCGGGAAGAAGACAAGGCCCCGGCAAGAGGAGCTTGCCGGGAAGGCTGACAAAAGCATTCCAAGACCCCGGCAAGAGGAGCTTGCCGGGAAGGCCATCCAAGGCATACCAAGAAAACTTGCCGCGACGCGCCACGCGTCCCGGCAAGGCCCGGTGAGCGACAAGCTCCCGGACGCGACAAGACAATGACCGCGGCAAGGCGCTTGCCACGGCAAGCCACCCCTCCGCGCCCGCGCTCCGGCACACCCGCCACGTGTCGCTCTGGGGCCTTCCCAAAGCACACGTGGCAGGAGGCCGTGCAGCTAGGGGTGCGCGGTGGCAAGCAGGCGCTGACAAGACAACCATCGTGGCAAACGGTGACGTCCCTAGCGGTCCCTTTCGGTACTGTTTAGGCGACACAGACGGGCATTTAATGCCCTTGTCCCCTGCCATTAGGGTTAGGTATGATAACACTGTAGCAGGTAGCTGTGCCTACGACAGCGCCTTTCCATTTTTGCCCTTGACCTCCGTTGCCATATGTCGGTAACCCCTTGAGCATATAAAAGGAGGCCCGTGTGCAACGGGGTGGGGGAGGAGGAGCCAGTTCCAGCACTCACACTCGGTCTTGCTAGCCGCCGGTGCGTACTGTAGCACTCCGCGCTCCCGAGCTAGAAATCAATACCAAACCACAAAGCAGGAGTAGGGTTTTACGCATCCGTGCGGCCCGAACCTGGGTAAATCGCTCGCGTGCTTCGCCTCGATTTGCTCTTTGCACGGCCTCCGCCCCCACCGAACCGAAAGGGACCCGATCCGCCGGTCCCATAGGTGTCCGTGGATCAGTACCCCGGCAAGTGCTCAAGAGGTAGCAAGAAGAATTTCTGGCGCCGTTGCTGGGAAGTCTGTGCAAAAGTCAACATACCAAGTACCCATCACAATCCCTATCTCCCGCATTACATTATTTGCCATTTGCCTCTCATTTTCCTCTCCCCCACTTCACCCTTGCCGTTTTATTCGCCCTCTCTCTCTATCCTCCCTCTCTATTTGCCTCTTTTTGCCCGTTTGCTTGTGTGTTAGTTTGTTTGCTTGTCGTCATGGCTAGTCTCATATCTTCTCCATTGTCTCCCGAGAATGAAGTTCTAAATTTTAAACAGAGGGAGGGAGAAAATCTAAAAGATGCTTGGTATAGAATTTGCAATGCTCAAAATAGATCTACCAGGAAGCAATCTACTTCAGTTCTTCTCCGCAATTTTTATGTAGGTGCTAATCCTTGGTATAGATATATCCTTGATACCATTACCGGAGGGAATTTCTTGGGTAGCCATACTTTTGATTCTTATAATGCTATGTTAGATTTATTTGGCTCACCACCTCTTTTGGTTAATGGAACTATGTTAACTTTGGAGCATGTTATGCAAAGACTTCAAATTATTGAAAATAAAGTTGCTACTATTGAATTAATTGAAAATCTAGATAAAAAGATCCACAATCAAATTACCCAATACGGATCTAAGGGAGGAATGACTTTGAAAAATATTAAGGAAAAGGAACCCATAGTTAATGAGAAAATAAACTTAGATTCTACTAGAATCAATAAACTTGAGGGTATCATTATGAACTTGGGAACCGCTTTTTCTTCCATAAAGAATATTCCAAGTCCTCCTACTAAAATTGCCAAGCTTATGTATGTTCCTAAAAATAAGGGTGAATCATCTAGTAAGGAAACTGCGGATCTTAAATCTATAAGTATTCATCCCAATCTTTTTGCTATCATTAAGGAACCAATTGCTACAAATGATTTTTTCGATCTTGTGCCTAAGATTTTGATAATCACTAGAAAGAAAGACATTCCTAAGGGATATAGATGCCTCATTGAAGAATTGCCTACCAAAGATGGCAATACCTAGATCTATTCTTGCTTGTTATGCCTAGCTAGGGGCGTTAAACGATAGCGCTTGTTGGGAGGCAAACCAATTTTATTTTTATTCCTTGCTTTTTGCTCCTGTTTAGTAATAAATAAATTATTTAGCCTCTTTTTTGGTTGTGTTTTTTGTGTTTAATTAGTGTTTGTGCCAAGTAGAACCGTTGGGAAGACTTGGGGAAAGTCTTGTTGAACTTGCTGTAAAAAACAGAAACTTTAGCGCTCGCGAGAACTGCTGTCATTTTTATTTGGAAAGTGATATTTAGTTAATTATTTCTGAAGATGCTTAATAGATAAATTCCTCACGTCCAGAAATTTATTTTAGAATTTTTGGGGTTCCAGATCTTGCGCTAGCTACAGATTACTACAGACTGTTCTGTTTTTGACAGATTCTGTTTTTCGTGTGTTGTTTGCTTATTTTGATTAATCTATGGCTAGTAAAATAGTTTATAATCCATAGAGAAGTTGGAATACAGTAGGTATAACACCAATATAAATAAATAATGGGTTCATTACAGTACCTTGAAGTGGTCTTTTGTTTTCTTTCGCTAATGGAGCTCATGAGTTTTCTACTTTAAGTTTTGTGTTGTGAAGTTTTCAAGTTTTGGGTAAAGATTTGATGGATTATGGAACAAGGAGTGGCAAGAGCCTAAGCTTGGGGATGCCCATGGCACCCCCAAGATAATCTAAGGACACCTAAAAGCCAAAGCTTAGGGATGCCCTGGAAGGCATCCCCTTTTTCGTCTACTTCTATCTGTAACTTTACTTGGAGCTATATTTTTATTCACCACATGATGTGTGTTTTGCTTGGAGCGTCTTTTATGATTTGAGTCATTGCTTATTAGTTTACCACAATCATCCTTGCTGTACACACCTTTTGAGAGAGCCATACACATAAGGCCAAACCAAACTGATAATTCGAAGAGACTTGCAAAGATAACCAATCATACATAAAAGAATTCAGAGAAGATTCAAATATTATTCATAGACAGACTTGATCATAAACCCACAATTCATCGGTCTCAACAAACACACCGCAAAAAGAAGATTACATCAAATAGATCTCCATGAGAGAGGGGGAGAACATTGTATTGAGATCCAAAAAGAGAGAAGAAGCCATCTAGCTACTAGCTATGGACCCGTAGGTCTGAAGTAAACTACTCACACTTCATCGGAGGGACTTGGATGATGATGTAGAAGCCCTCCGTGATCGATGCCCCCTCCGGCGGAGCTCCGAAACAGGACCCAAGATGGGATCTCGTGGATACAGAAAGTTGCGGCGGTGGAATTAGGTTTTTGGCTCCGTCCCCGATTGTTTGGGGGTATGTGGATATATATAGGTGGAAGAAGTACGTCGATGGAGCTTCGAGGGGCCCACGAGGCAGGGGGCGCGCCCTGGGGGGGGGTGCCCTCCACCCTCGTGACCGCCTTGTGGCTTTCTTGACGGAGGGTCCAAGTCTCCTGGGTCTTATCTGATGAGAAAATCACGTTTCCGAAGGTTTCATTCCGTTTGGACTCTGTTTGATATTCCTTTTCTTCGAAACCCTATAACAGGCAAAAACCAGCAATTCTGGGCTGGGCCTCCGGTTAATAGGTTAGTCCCAAAAATAATATAAAAGTGGATAATAAAGCCCAATAATGTCTAAAATAGTAGATAATATAGCACGTAGCAATCAAAAATTATAGATATGTTGGAGACGTATCACGTCACAAGTTGGTATCAGAGCGGACTGCCTGTAGGAATCCCCCTTCCACACTCCTTGTCCGAAGTCGAGTCTAGACGTTGCACAACTTTTACTAACAAGGTTGTGTGGCTTACGGCCCACGTCGCCATTGGGTGGTATTAGGATCTTTTATTCCTCGTCTATGCTCTGGGACTCTGATCTCTCTTCTATTCGGGTTAAATGATTTTGCTAACCCTAACACTAGGATCTCGTAACTACTTTCTCATGGAGGGCCCCTTCACTCTAGATGATGGCTTGATTCATTAGAAGACCCTAAAGATACTCTTCGATGTTTTCCCGAGACCCTTATGCCCTTCGCCGTTGCAATCCCTACCATCGGTAAATCCTTATGGATAAGTACTTACGCTTGTCCTTCTTACTTTCATTCTTAGCTGCTCTTGTTATTACAAGATGCATCGAATTATCCTTCGACTTTTAATAATCTCTGGAGCCACTGCCTTATAGATCTTTGCCACCTGGATACCCCTACGGATAATTTATTACACTTATCGAGTATCCTCTCATCCCCAGTTGATTCTTGTATTTCATAAAAGTCTTCGAAATACTATTCGGTTTTCTGAAAATCCTCAGTAGCCTATTGCTCCCGAATTCCTTGCCTTTCAGCACTATGGTTAATTATATATTTGTAGCAACCTCTGTTGACATCCTTTGTCATTGTCATTTCGAGTCCCTTAATTCATTATGTTGCGAATGTACGCAATCCTTAATCAGATCCTAGAATTCATCCTCCTGACTCAGACGTCATTTTAAACATGAGCTGGATCTCGACCATTCAAATTTTTCCACCGATTGTAGCCCTAAGGCTATTCAACTTATCCATCCCTAATCAAAGCATTGCTTCTGATCCCTTGTCTGGAATTGATAATTCCTTTGCATTTAAGCTTTGAGTTAGTCAGTTGTTTCTATAATCTGACCTCCTTGCATTCTTCTTCCTCTGGTGGAGTACCAATGCTCACATCAGATCCCTTGTGGACCACCAGATCCTTTGTTGGATTTTATCCGACAACGTCCTTCATATTCAATAAGCCTATGAGCCTTTCATCAGATACATAATGCCTTTGGTAAATTGTATCCCCTGCTTTTTGACAGCCATGCTCTGCTCCCGAGTTTGAGTTATTCGCTCCTGAAGTTGGTGGTATGTGTTCATAAGATGCCCCGATGGGTTAAACCTATGCCTTCCTTACTCTGTGTGAACCTGAAAGATTTCACGGGTCATAATTATGTAGTATTTCTCTAGGTAAAACTTTCGACAAATGATGTCATTTTCGAAAAGCGAGAGGTGAATGGAAGGTTATACATTGAAGAAGTGGGAGTCGACCTTGAACTTTGCGTTCATGCCCATGGACACGATGTATATCCTATCATGGAAGCTTCTTGTAATAATAACTATTCCCTTGATATAATATCATTTGGTATCTGTGAAATGAGCCTTTGCAATCGTGGTTCCGATCATATTTTCTCATTGATTCCATTCCTCGGACTAGTTAAAGCACTTGTCTTCTGCAGATCAATACAGCTCCGCGACCTCTATTATGTTCTACCTTCGAGTATTACCCCGTGGTATCTCAATAAAATCACAGAACCATATTGCTTCCTATGAGTTCTTCTTCAAGTATTATTTCTCACCGATTCCAAATTTTTCCCAGGTTCTGAGTTGTTAGACACTCAGGAACACCGACAAGTGAATCGATTCCGCAATCTGATTCAATAAACTCTAAGTAATTTTTGTTGCTTATGAGTTAATAATCATTTAAGTCATTCCTAGCCTGATCGGCTACATCATTATCGTGCTAATTTTAACTGTGCTACCTGGTCCTTCTTTCTGGAGCAAATTTTTTGACAATGAGCTAAGCTTATGTCGATCTTCAACATCATATCATTTCTCCTTAAACCACAAGCTTGGTTTTGAGTTTGTGTCGTACCCATGGTTCCAATAACCTTTCGCTTCATCATTCCTTTGACTTGATGTCCTCGCCAATGGATTATATCTTCATGAAATCTCTCAAGAATTGTGTCATGATCATTATCAACATTCTGAGCTCTTCCAGGATATCAATCGAATTCGTGATGAGGAATACCATCCTTGCCCTCTATGAATTGTGTTATCATCGACAAAATTATTGCCTTCCCTCCGACACAAACTTGTTCATGCTTTGTGTTGTATGTTGAGTTCCTTGCTATCCAGCTTATATTGCGTTTTACCTTGGAGTATTACCATCTTTGATGTCAAGGATGTTGTGAAAAATGCTCCACCCATCATTTCTTGAAATAGTGATACTTCTCACAAACACCATTCTTTCTTGGTCCCCGTGTTGATTCTAACCGGGATACCAACAAGTGAACGATGCTGCTTGGATTCTATACTTCTAGCTAACCTATTGCTTTGGAGTTAGTGGTCAACATTTCATTCTCAGACCATTGGTTATCGAATCACCATTTTAACATTGATCGTGCTACCTAAGCCCATATCTCGGGTGCACCTTTCAACCAATTATCAGTTGTGTATGCTTTCCTTGAGCATACATCATTATATCACTTGATCTGACAAATGTTATCCCCTTGTTCACATAATTGTCGGAATCCACCTTTTTAGAAATCTCGATGAGTTGTCACCAACTGCATCAGCCACTCCTCGTCCCTTCCTTGGTTAAATGATGAACTCTTGTTTCGAAACTCGCTTCCATAGTTTTATTTCCCGAGAATCTTACAATGTCATCTCGTCAATTGGTGTTACGCCTTTTCTTCTCAGGCATCCCGAGTCTGAGGTTTCCTGACACCAATTAGATCTGAACCTCAACCAAATATGATGGTGGGAACATATTTCCAAGAGTAACAACAATGGTCTTTATATGTCTCGATAAGGTGATATCGTGCCTAGCACACCTGGCCGGAGGACCTATTGTTACCATTTCCTTTTTAGCAAGGTTAAACATTTTTCCATGAGGAAATTGTAAGACTTATTCTACAAGTTATTCCTGATGGATCCTTTGTGTTTCCAAAGTCTGATCTTCACCTGTTGACCATGTCAATGCTATCTCGAAGCATGTCTGTGGTACTCCGAATTTCAATAAGAACATTTGAAGCACAATGCTAAATTTTCTTTACCAACTATCCTAAAACAGTTGTATGGGTAATGTCATGAAGATTCTCTCCCATTTCCTAAAGGGTTTTCTACGTTATATCCTATCATGGATATCATGCTCTGCTTGCTCTTGGGAAGGATATACCCTTGAAATATGTGTTTAAACACATTTTTCCCTTTCCATTGTTCTGTTTAATCTGATAATCATATTTTCCTTTCCATTGTTTGGTTTAACCTTTCTTGTGATCTATATGGTCTAAGCAGTAATATTCTCCTACTTATGTAAACACCTCGGTGTATAATTCTGTTGGCAAGAACCTGTTACTATTGTTGATGACATTCCGGTAGCCACTGATGGACGAGAACTTTGCCTATTGGTCCGGCTCATTCAACGAGCAGGAAAATGGTTCTCTTCATCCCTCGCGCTTGGTACCAACATTGTTACAGACATAACTGACAGTTTATTCTCTAACATGCCTTGCTATCATGATCATGCAAGATGACTTCTCCCTCCTACTTTTAACCCACTTGGTGGGCCCATAACCCATAGTTTCACATGATCGAAACCTGACTCTCCTGTACACCCATGTTGCCAAAGTTATTCTTTGCGCTTGATTTCATATGTAATTCATGGGTCATCTTCCTAGTAATCTACTTTGGTATCAGACGAAATACTTATCTCTGTTGATTGAACCCCTTTCACGCCCTGTTTCAAGCATCGAACGATTGCCCGCCCGCTCGAAACTTCCCATGATACCTCCTTACTTTGCTCTCGATATTTCCTTAAGTTTCAATTTGAAAGTTACTTTCCGCCACCTTCCCTGATGTTATCTACTAGATAAGCAAACATTGTAGCGGTCCGTTCTTCCGTAATACCCTTTGTTCTTTCATAAGTATGATGGAGTTCTCGAAGAAAGTATGCAGACTTCATCATGATGATCTAAAGCAAAGATATGAAGACATCAATGTATTGGACCGGCTTCTTCGAGAAGAGAAAGCCAGAATGATAAGACCCGCTAGATTCGTTACCAAACTGTCGGTGTTCTGGGAACGGGGGTCCCCAGACTTGCCTGCCTGCGGCCTGCGGCGTGGCTCAAGTGGGGGCCCAACGCGGCCCATCTTCATCAGCTCAAGCTCAAGACCCTCGCGAGGGGCCAAGCCTCGCGGGGCGGACGACAGGAAGCTTCCTCAGAGGCGGCCTCATCCGGCAGGCTCGCGAGGAGGCGGAGAGATCAAGGCAGGGGTACCTCGCGAGGAACCCGTGACGCAAGCCATGACGATCGAGACCAGGCGGGCGCCAGGCGGGCGCCGGCCTGCGCAGTGTCCTTGTTTCCCCTTTGGTGCAAAGGGGGTAAGCACAGGCCAAGGCATCAGGCAAAGGTTGCCATTCTGGTGCAACGAGACCAAGACTAGTAGAGCGGCAGGATGGAGGTCACCGTGGAGCCCAAGACGGCGTCATCACAAGTGCTTTTGGCAGTCGAAGACCACCTTTGGTCAGGATAACTTGTACTATATGTTCCCCTTAAAAATGGCCAATTGTTGGTGCCCTTCCCGCTCATTATTTGGGGAGAGGCCCAGGGCCTCTATAAATAGAGCTAGCCACCAAAAAGGAGATGAGGAGGGATCGAGAACATCTAGAAAACATCCAGAAATCTGGTAGAGCCCTGGCAGAGAGAGAGAGGCGACTGAACTCACCCTAGCAGTTCATCGCACCTGCTCAAGAACACCTCTCGCGAGGCTGTTCTTCCCTTGTACTATTCATCATCAGCCCCTGAGGCAATCCACCACACCACACACTGGAGTAGGGTATTACACCACAACGGTGGCCCGAACCAGTATAAACCTTGTGTCCCTTGTGTTGTTCGTTGTTTCCAGTTTAGATCACGCGAGGAGATTGGACGTAGATCGGTAGGGGAGAGATCTCCGCACGCACCCCAGTGTTCGAACCTCAAGGGTCTGCCGGAACCCGAAATCCGACATTTGGCGCGCCTGGTAGGGGTGCGCTGGAATCTTTCTTCCGCCGTTCGCGTGTGATCTTTCGCCGTGTCCATGGCTGACGCTCGTCGGGCTCGCGCTGAGCGTCGGGCTGCTCTCGCCACCCGCGTCGCCCAGACGGCGCCCATCGGCGGACGTCCTCGTCGTTCCCCGTCGCCTGCCGCCAACACCGCCACCGGCCCGATGGGGAACGAGCAGCAGGCCTCCTCCCAGCATCCTTCGGTGCGGCGGGAGGGCCGCACCACCACACCGTCGCTGACTTCAGCCGCTTCATCGTCCCACGCTCGTCTCGCCCCCACGGACACGCACGCCACGCTGCTCCTGGCAAGAGAACTCTTGCACTACCGCCCCGTCGACGACCTCTAGGAAGACTGGCTCGCCCGCATGACCAAGCTCGTCAGCGCCGCAGGGGGCTCTCCCTTGCTGTCCCTCTCGCTGCCTCGCCCTCCATTCCGTGCAGGAGGCGATGATCAGGAGGTGCCTCCACCACCTCCTCCCCAAGAAGGTGCCCTGGCTCCAAGGTGCGCAGCCCCGGGGCGAGACCCTCCGCGTCCGGCGCCTGCGCAGCAAGAAAGGAGCTACCAAGAGATTCCTCGTCCCCAAGAAGGCGCTCGCGCGCTCCTAGCGCCGATGGGCCAAGATCGCGTCCCTGCACCCGCACGCCAAGACCCCGCGCTGCTCCAAGCGGCGGTGCGCGGTAATCCCCATGAGCAAGTCTAGTACCAGCAAAAGGCACCGGTGGCCACAGCAGGCTGCCGTGCCCTCACCCCCGAGCTACGCGGCGTCGCATGGCCAGGCAAGTTCAAGCCTGACCTTCCCCCTCGCTACGATGGCATGGTGGACCCTGCGGAGTTCCTGCAACTCTACGAGCTATGCATCGAAGCCGCCAACAGAGACGAAAGGGTCATGGCGAACTGGTTTCCCATGGCGCTCAAGGACGGGGCCCGCTCCTGGCTCCTGAACCTGGCTCCTGGCACAATTTCCTCCTGGGACGAGATGCGCACTCGCTTCGTTGCCAACTTCCAGGGCACTCGCGACCGACCCCCATCCGTGAGCGATCTGCGCCGCATCAAGCAGCAGCAAGGGGAAACCCTGTAGAAATACATCCAGCGCTTCAACAACGCTCGCCTCAAGATCCCCAAGGTGACTAAAGAAGCTATCATCTCGGCCTTCTCCGGTGGCGTACGCGACGTCAAGCTGAAGGAGGAGCTAGCAATCCATGAAGACCTGTGCACATCCCTGGAGCTGTTCAACTTGGCGACCAAGTGCGCCAGGGCTAAGGAAGGGCGCCTTTCCCTCCTTGAGCTCCCGGCTGCCGACCCAGAAGAGAAGAAGCCCAAGGCCAAGGACGTGAAGCGCAAGGGGGCTGCCGTGCTTGCAGCGGAGCCAGACACCAAGCGAGGCAGGGATCAACCTGAGTCATCCAAAGGTAGTCAGTACTGCGTGTACCATGACCTCCACACCCACAACACCAACGAATGTCAAGAGCTCAGGCCGCGAGAGATGGACGTGTCGGCCGACGCCCCAACCTCAACGACAGGGGCTATGGCCGAGGAGGAGGAAGAGGTGGCGGACGATGGGAAGACCGTGGCCTTCGCTAAGGGTGGCGTGACCGACCTCGCGAGGATCACTGGCAGGACCAGCCTCGCGAGGGAGGCTGGAGAGATCAGCCTCGTGAGGATCGCCCGCGCGGCAACGCATGCCTTCCTCCTCTGCCGCCACCGCCAAGGAGGAACGAAGACCAACATCAGGACGAGGGGGCTGGGGGCTTCCAGGAGCCGCATGCAATCGCTTGCATCTTGGGTGGCACGCAGGCCCCAGCCTCACAGTGCATCTTCAAGCAGTTTGCTTGCAAGGTGAATGCAGTCCTCCCCAAGCTTGAGGCCACGTGCCCTCTCAGGTGGTCCGCGTGCGCTATCACGTTCAGCTCAGCGGATCAGCTCAAGTGCACGGCAACGGCCGGAGTCCTCCCGATGCTTTGCTCCCCGGTCATCAGCAACGTGCAGGTCACCAGGACCCTCATTGACGGCGGAGCAGGACTCAACGTCCTGTCCATCGAGACGTTTGACAATCTCCATGTGCCGTACGACCAGCTTCAGCCAACCAAGCCCTTCTCAGGAGTCACTGATGGTTCCACTGTTCCGATAGGGCAGGTTCGCCTTCGAGTCACCTTCGGGCAGCGCAACAACTACCGCACCGAGCTCATCGACTTCGATGTCGCCCACATCCGTCTGCCATACAACGCCATCCTTGGGTACCCAGCCCTGGCCAAGTTCATGGCAATGACTCAGCATGGATACAATGTCCTCAAGATGCCAGGAAGCGGTGGAGTCATCACCGTACCCTGTGAAGAAAGGGACGCAGTGTGTTCACTTGAGCGCGTGTTCCAAGCCGCAGCAATCGAAGACCCGGACCGCGGATACGGAAGACTTCCCGAGGCGACCCCCAAGAAGAAGAAGGCTTCATCTGGCCCAAGCCATCAGGAGGCAGGCGGCTCCGGAGGTGTTGGGTCAGGATCTATGCCCAATCAGGGAGCGCCACCCTCTCTTGCATAGGAAGGCGTGCCCGGTGCCCTCCTCAGGCAGGGCTCGGGGGCTCTTTCTTGGAGAGCCACCGACTTTGCCAAGGTCGCGAGGGAGGCGCTCGGGCACCACTTGGAGGGGTGCTTCCAGGCACGTTTCCCTCAGGAAGGTACAAGGCAAGGAAGACCAAACCCTTAGGAGTTCATCGCAAGCAACACTCAGGAGCTACAGGAGTCAAGAGTCATGCGCGGCAGCCGCCGCCTGCCCGCCATGGCCCCACATCCAGGCGAGGATGGTGGGCTGCGCGTCTGCATCGACGTGCCAGGGCTCAACCAAGCCGCGTCTCAGGAGCGCCTCTGGCCTTCGCGCATGGGGCGCTGCGAGGGTCCACCTCATAGCTACGTTCGCATGCCTTTCGGCCTACCGAACGCGGTCGCCACTCATCAGCGCTTGCTGAGGAGCGTTCTGGAGGCTCAGGAGGTCAGGCATCATGCGGTCCTGGCAGAGATGGAGATGGCTCTCGGAGACCCACCTGTGTCCCTGGAGCCTCCCAAGGTTCCTGGGCCCGGGGGCTCGTGAGGGTAGACGTCTTCATCGCGCATCACTCCATCTTCAACGGCACCAGGTGACATCTTTCTAAGTTCCGTTTTTAGCTGGGAGCGTCCACAGGGCCGCATCATTCCCAGGTCGCATGGGTCCGTCCCTGCGGCATGTATCCGTTTTGCTTATGCTCTTTACTTACCTTGTCGGGGGCGCCCCTCGGGCTGCATCATCCTCGAGCTGCTCGGGCCTGGCCCTGCAGCGTTTACTTTTCCCGCGTCTACTTAAAATGAATTTGCTCTTTCGCGCTCAATTATCACCTGCTGCTTATCGCGGACTTCTCCGCTTTCATGCAAAGCGCTTGCACGTTAAAGGGGGGGGTACCTGAGCATCGCGACTCATGGACTCCTACTGGCTCTCCAGCCCTCACCCCCTGGCCTTGACCCACGGCATCGCGACCTGTCATACCAGCGGCGGCTGAGCTCGCTCGAGGGCCGGGACCTGAGGACGTAGAGCATTTGCATTCTAACCACCCCGCAGGAACACACCATTGATAAAGGCCTAGAGCCAGGCGCAACCCGCCTCGAGGTAGGGCCTCGTGAGTCCCGTGCTGGCTCACGAGTGCACAGATACACCTCTCCTAGTCCTACCGTGCTGGCCACATGTCAGGGCAGAGCTGTACACGCCCCGGGGCTCCTCCCGGAGGGGAGCCCCCTCCCACGTACCAGTGGAAGCACCATGCTCCGTGCTGGCTGACGACACTGCCGAGGAGCGGCTATGCCCGTACACATATGGAAGCGCTATGCTCCACGCTGGTGATAAACAACTGAGGGCGGCCTCCGGCCGTACCAACCTCGGGGAGCCCAGAGCTCAGTGTCCGGCACCATTGCAATGCCTCCCCTTGGGAGCGCCGCGCGAGGGGGTTGGACACGGGGGCTACGCTCGGGCCTCGCCCGAGCGCACGCCACCCAGCCAGGTCCCTCAGACCTGGTCGTCACACGCCCCTCCCCGAGCAGAGCCAAGGTATGGAAACCCATTTGAACATCAAGGGGGACTCCTAAGCATCGCGACTCAGGAGCCTAACTTGCCCCGTAGCCCCTCACTCCTTAGTCCCGTCCTGGTTTCCGGTCGGGGCTAACGCTGGGTGAGGTACGCACGGGGCCGGGCCCCGCCGACGCAGAACGATCAATCCACTCCTCGTTCCCCCCTTTTCCTACTTGTTGCTTGTGCGTCAAGGGGGACTCCTAAGCATCGCGACTCAGGAGCCTAACTTGCCACGTAGCCCCTCGCTCCTTAGTCTCGTCCTAGTTTCCGGTCGGGGCTAACGCGGGGTGAGGTACGCGCGGGGCCGGGCCCTGCCGACGTAGAGCGCAAGCAAGTAGGGGAGAAAAATGCAAATTCCAGGAAATTCAAAGCAAATATTACAAGCCATAGATTGTTTCACGACGTCAAACACAAGTCTAAACGCCTCCGCGAGGCATGGTGCATGTTGCAGGAATAAAAACAGGACAGAAGCCACGAAGGGATCACTCTTCAGTGGCGTCGCTTCCTGGGGCCGCAGAGCTGGCGGCACCGCGCCCGGGCAAGATGCTAAATGTGCGGAACCTTCCCAGCATAGCTTCGGCTCGGCCTTCAATGGCCTCAGCGGCAGCGGCGGCAAGGTCGCCGCTCACGGGCTCCAGCAGGCTGTCGAGGTCGACATTGGGGTCGCGCAGGTAGACGTGGCTGAGGACACGCGACAGCGCCGCTGAAGAAAGGGCGCGCGCCTCGGCCTCGGCCGTGGGGCCAAGGCCGTCTACGACATCTTGAAGCGCGCAGACTAGGAAGGGAAGCAGCTTGGCGGGGCCGTCCTCCGCGCCGGCCAGCGGCTCCTCCAAGCCGCTCTCGTAAAGCATCTTCAGCGCAGCACGAGCCCTCTTCTCCATCTTCGCGAAGGCCACCCGATCCTCCGCCAGGACCTTCGCCTTGGTGTCTAGCTTGGCCCTCTCCGCCTACAGTGATCGCTCCAGCGTCTCCAGTTCGCCGTGGCGGTCATCGAGCTTGGCGTCCCGGTCCTTGACGGCAGCCTCCCGAGCCTTCATCTCCTTCTCTTTCTCCTGGCGGCCGTGGACCTCCTTGGCGAGCTCGTCGCGCAGGCCTTGCAGCTCGACCTCCAGCTCCTTGCAGCGAGCCTTGGCAGCCACAGTGTCGCCCAGGGCAGCGTCGCGGGCGGCCTTGGCTTGGTTGGTGGCCTGCTTCTCCCCATCAGAGGCCGCCATGGCCTGGCTCAGCACTGCTCGGACGGAGGCAGCAGAACGGGCCCTGCCAGAAGCTAAGCAGGAACCGGCGGAGCGGGCGAAGAAGATGGCGGCGTGATCATGGTTTGGCAGGAAGGAACCCCCTGGGCCTTGGACGCCCCGGCTGCAGCATCGAGCGCAGTCGACTCTAGGGTCAGCGGGGCCACGGGGGCTGACTCTTCGCCAAGGCGCCCCAGTCGGCCTCGCGAGGACGATCGGACCAGGGAGGCGCGAGCCGCGCCATCTTCCTCCCCAGCAGACGAAGGCACCGCCCTGGCAGATGGACTCGCACCAAGCGGAGCTGCAGAAGCCCGTCTCAACCTCTTCGCTGCAGGCGCCGGCCTGACAAGAGAATATGGACGTCAAGCCTCGGCGGCAAAAACCAAGCAAAGCGGGAATCAAGCACTTACTGGTCGTCGCTCGCGGACCCAAGCAACTTCCGGCCGAACTTGAAGCCTGAGAGCCTGCAGCTTGGGTCAGCCTCGAGAGGCCCAGAAGCAGAAGCCACGTCGGGAGGGCTGGGGCTGGCTTCAAACCGCCCAGGGATCGGAGTGGACACTGGGGGAACCAGCCCCGACCTGCCCTTCCTTGTGACCAAGGGAGAGTCCTCCCCTCTTCGCCCGGCGCCGGCATCTTCGTCATCCGGCATGGAGCGGAGGGCCCGAGACCTGAGCCGAGGGAAGGACTCCCCCGACTCCTCGCCAGTCGCCCCAAAGACGGACTATTCCTCCTCCGCCTCTTCTTCCTCCTCACTCTCGATGTGCGGAAGGCAGCAGGAGCGGCTCGGATCGGAAGCGCGGGCAGCCGTGCAGCGATGGAAAGGCTTAGACGCGCGTGGGGCCAGTTGTGCGAGGCGAGCCGACCGAGTCGGGCGCGGGCGTGCGGCCGAAGGTGCGTTGGCAAATCAAGTCTGAGCTGTACCGATCGAGATTTGTTTGGAAACAAAACTGGACCGAGTCCGGAAGGAAGTCCTCGTGTTGTAAATGGACGCTAGTGCGCTATTATAAATAGCGAGGGCTAGGTCATAGTACGAGACAACGGCGAGGCAACAGATCAGATTGAATCGGTAGAAGAGAAAAATCCATCGTGGTGATAGGCATCCATCGGAAGCAATGGCAGAGGTGAAACAATCGCTAGCATCCAAGAGTTGAGCCAAGGGAGGAGCATATCACGTGAATACCAACTGGTTAGTTATTACTACTAGTACGTGGACGTTTTGTTCATGTACTTGGGGATCACGCGAAGACTGCTTGGTTATTTTTCATGGAGTCAGCCATACAAAGAACTATGGCGCCATCGGGTACCAGGTTTGAGGTGGAGAAGTTCAACGGAACTGGAAGCTTTGGGTTATGGAAGACAAGGGTGAAAGATTTGTTGGCACAACAGGGATGCTTGAAGGCGTTGTTGCAGGAAGCCAAGCCAGCTAAGATGGAGGCGGATGACTGGGAGGAGTTACAGTTGAAAGCAGCCGGGACTATACGGTTGTGTCTGTCGGACCAGGTTATTTATCATGTGATGGATGAGAATTTGCCGAAGAAGATCTGGGAGAAGCTGGAAAGTCAGTTTATGTCGAAGACTGCAACGACCAAGGTGTATCTAAAGCAAAACTTGTATGGGATGAGGATGCAGGAGGGGTCTGATCTTGTGGAGTATATGAACGCCTTTAATCAAGTCATGACAGATCTAGCACGCTTGGGTGCGACGGTTGACGACGAGGATAGGGCAATTCTGCTTCTTTGTTCGTTGCCATCATCCTATGACCATTTGATCACTACTTTGACGCACGGCAAGGAAACCGTCAAGAATGAGGATATTACTGCGGCATTGCTATCTTATGATATGAGGAAGAAGAACGCGGTGGAAGTCTCTCATGGTGAAGGTTTGCTAGTCAAGGGTGAGCAGTGGCGGAAGGGATATGAGGCTGGGAAGAACAAGAAAAAGAAAAAGAATATATAGTGTCACAAGTGTAAGCAGTGGGGACATATGAGAAAGGACTGTCCAGAACTCAATGATGGGGCCAGTGCTAATAAGGCAACTCATGGTGATGACTCAGACAGCAGTAGTGATGTCCTCATAGTATCAGACAGGTGGTCAACCAAATGTGAAGCGTGGATGTTGGATTCAGCTTGCTCTTTTCATGCGACACCCAACAGGGAGTGGTTCTCTTCGTACAAGTCTGGTGAGTTTGGTTTAGCCTATGTGGGCGATGACACAGGTTATCGTGTTGCTGGAGTAGGTGACATCAAAATCAAGATGTTTGACGGAGTTGAGCGGATGCTTCGGGGAGTCAGGCATGTGCCAGGGCTGAGGAGGAATCTAATTTCGCTTGGAGTTCTTCATGATGGTGGTATGGTATTCCGTTGTGATCGGGATAGGAAGACCATGAGAATCATGGAAGATGAGGTGACCGTGATGATTGGAACAAGGACGGCTTCGCATCTTTACATGTTGCAAGGGAGCACTATTGCAGGTGGAGTCACGGAGACTGGAGTTGCAGGAGTAGCAGCAGGGTCTCACGGCGGCGGCGGGTCTGGGGCAGACTCGTCGAGTAGCTTTCAGTAAGCTACGAAGAAGACAACACAAGTCCGGAGTACATGGAAGTTTGACGCATGGACAAATTCAAGGTGGTGGAGAATATTCGCCAAGGTGGAGTTTGTTGTGTTTGTGTCGAATATTTTGTACTAGTTGGGTTACGCTTGGACTTGGTGTTGTAGTGTGGGTAGGATACTTGTAGTGTCGGAGTCGGACACGTTGTACCCTTGGCCTCTTATATATGAGGAGGCACCCCACGTTGTAACCCATGACGACTAGATAGCGACAGGCTCGCAAGGGGGTGCCGGCGGCTTCTGCCGGCGCCCGGGTGGCCAGTGTTGCGGTATCTCGGGGAGGAGCGCCCGTAGTCATTGCCCCGGGGAGTAGGCGAGTTCGCTGAACCTCGTTAACAAATCTCGGTGTCGTCATTATCTGTGATTGCTTGTTCCTCGGTGGATCAACCGTGTACCTCGGATTTATTCTTACAGGCCTCAGGTCCGCGTCCATCCTCTTCAGCACCGCCTTCGCACGGGGGTCAACAAGCTCCGTGCGGGACCACGCGTCGATGGCCTTGGGCTGCCCCGTAGGCAGCACCAGACAGGGGTGGAGACGCCCGACATCTACCATGACCCACTTGCTCCGGAAGCCTTCGATCCTCTTCCCAGGCTTCGAGATGGCATTGGAATTGGAGTACGCGATGAAGCTCGCACATGCGGAGACATGGACACCAGAAACCCGGAGGGAAAAATAGTGACACAACAAGGCCACCGAGGGTTTACCCCGACGTGAGCCTCACAGTAGTAAGCAAAAATTGCCAGGAGAAGAACGGAGTTGGGGTGGAGGTGCCGAGCCTGCAAGTTGTATTGGCGGAGAACAGCAAAGAAGAACTCAGAGAAAGGAGGCACCAGACCAGCGACAATGGCGCTCACAAAGAGCGGATAGAAGGTGCTCCCCTTGGCTTCAGGCTGGTCGGAGCCGGCCTTGAGCACAGTCGCCCCCTTGCTTCCCTGCGCCACCGTCATCAGGCGCGTAAGGGCGAGGTTCTTCTCCGACAGGTTCGGGGAATCCAGGGCCGGCGAGTACCAGGCCTCGGTCGGGGACTTGCGAGGCGCCATGGCATGCCGGATGAGAAGGATTGAGACAGATTTGGAGGATTTCAGAAGCAAGAAGGAGGAGAGCAAGAAAGGGGATCTGGAGCAAGGCGAAGGAGAACAAAGCAAGTAAGTCTGGCCCGGGCACCTCTTTTTTCAGATGGGCAGTTGCCGAGGCGTCGTGGGTAGTGCAGACGCCCACGTCCAATCAATCGCCACGCGGTGCCCAAGGCCGCAGGCTGTTGGTGCCCGCGGCGCTTCGCACTTGCCCTTTCGCTTTCCTACTAGGCCAAGCCCGGGCGTGCCTTGGGCCCGGGGGCTAATGTCGGCGTTCTGGGAACGGGGGTCCCCAGACTTGCCTGCCTGCGGCCTGCGGCATGGCTCAAGTGCGGGCCCAGCACGACCCATCTTTGTCAGCTCAAGCTCAAGACCCTCGCGAGGGCCAAGCCTCGCGGGGCGGACGACAGGAAGCTTCCTCAGAGGCGGCCTCATCCGGCAGGCTCGCGAGGAGGCGGAGAGATCAAGGCAGGGGTACCTCGCGAGGAACCCGTGACGCAAGCCATGACCATCGAGACCAGGCGGGCGCCGGCCGGCGCAGTGTCCTTGTTTCCCCTTTGGTGCAAAGGGGGCAAGCATAGGCCAAGGCATCAGGCAAAGGTTGCCATTCCGGTGCAACGAGACCAAGACCAGCAGAGCGGCAGGACGGAGGTCATCGTGGAGCCCAAGACGGCGTCATCACCAGTGCTTTTGGCAGCCGAAGACCACCTTTGGTCAGGATAACTTGTACTATATGTTCCCCTTCAAAATGGCCAATTGTTGGCGCCCTTCCCGCTCATTATTTGGGGAGAGGCCCAGGGCCTCTATAAATAGAGCTAGCCAGCAAAAAGGAGAGGAGGAGGGGTCGAGAACATCTAGAAAACATCCAGAAATCTGGTAGAGCCCTAGCAGAGAGAGAGAGAGGCGACTGAACTCACCCTAGCAGTTCATCGCACCTGCTCAAGAACACCTCTCGCGAGGCTGTTCTTCCCTTGTACTATTCATCATCAGCCCTTGAGGCAATCCACCACACCACACACTGGAGTAGGGTATTACACCACAACGGTGGCCCGAACCAGTATAAACCTTGTGTCCCTTGTGTTGTTCGTTGTTTCCAGTTTAGATCACGCAAGGAGATTGGATGTAGATCGGTAGGGGAGAGATCTCCACGCGCACCCCAGTGTTCGAACCTCAAAGGTCTGCCGGAACCCGAAATCCGACACAAACCTTTTCCCCTTTCACTACCTCTTAAATCTCGGGACGAGATTTCTTGTAGTGGAGGAGATTTGTGACGCTCGGATATTTAATCTACAGTAATCCCCTGTTAATGGTGCCACGTCACTTCGATTACTATTGATGATCTCGTGTTAGTTCAAAAAACCAAGCCAAATTCAAATTTCAAATAAGTCAAACAAATAAAGTTTTCAAATGTCAAATCTAAAATGTTCAAAGTATTGAAAATAATCCCAAAGCATTTATAAAAATGAAATGAATATTTTATAATTATTTAGATGCCCTAAAACATTTAAAACGGGGCCAAAGCAGTAATTTAAATGCTTTCCTAAATTATCAAAATTTCCAAAACTTTTCAATTACCCCCTCAAACTTTTTGTAGCAGTGTTACATAGTGCACTGGTAATTATGTGACAAGTTGCATATTAGAAGGGCCAAATAGTGGCTAAAGAAAATACAAGACAAGAAAAAATTGGAAACAGAAAATAGAAAATAATAAAAAGTAAAGTGCGTTGTGCACTTAGCCGGCCCAGTGAATAGTGTAGCCCAGCCCGACCCCCCTGTTTTCTTCCTCCCCTTTTCACCAGAGACTCGGTGGATGTCGCACGCTCGTCCGTGGCCATGGATGGCCACGTGCTGAGCATTCAACCCTCCCCGACGCCTACTTGACCCGTCCTCAAACCCTCTGGAACCCTAACCTCCCCTTCCTCTCCCACCTCGCGCCACTCTCTTCTCCCCGTGCAAGGCCGAGCCGCCGTCGACATGCCTCACCTCACCCACGCGCTCTCCGTCGTCCTTATGCCCGGGGACTATGCCCCACAGCCCCGTTGTGCTCTGCTACGCCCTCTACGCCGACGAGAACAAGCCGGGGAGCCACCTCGTCGCCACCTTCGACCCCGTCTCCCCCGACACTGATGCGGCATCTCGCCGTCGATCCGCATCATCCTGCCGCCCCAGCTCCCTTCGGCTCCTCCCCGCCCCCTCGCTGTGAGCTCCCGTAGCTGTTCTCCCTCTCCCCCTCCTCGAATCACCACCGTAGCCGTCGCCTCGATCTCGTCCAGAACCCCGCACGCCCGAGCCCCCCAGGGTCGCGCCCCCTTGTTCGCCAGTCGAGCCTCCGCGCCCGTGGACCCATGGCTGTGCCTCGTCCGGCCGCGCCCGTTGGCCGCCCGCGCGTGCACCCGCCACGACCGGACTAAGCCTGCCCCCGCCTGCGCTACTGCTGCTCCTCGAAGCTGTTGCTGCTTGCTGCCACTGCGCTACTGATGCTCCTCTTGCACCGCTGCTGCTCGCCGAGCCATTCACCGGCCAGCGCTCCCGCCGCCCGCCGTCGCGTGCTTCCGGCCGCGCTCGGCCGATCCACCGCCGCTCACTGGCCCCTGGCCAAGCCCTCCACGCGCTGCAGCCCCTATCGCCCGCGCCCTGCGCCTGAACCACTCCCGAGCGCCCCACTGCTCTGTTGCACGCGCCGGCGCCCCGCGCCCCCCGCCGCGCTCCCCCGGACTGCGCCCTTCCCCGCGCGCACCCTGCTGCGCCGCTGCCGCTGCTTCCCGCGACCTCGTCGTGCCTGCCGCCGCATCACCCCGCCCCGCTCCCTGCTGCTGAACTGTCACTGCTGCTGCTAGCTACCGCGCCCGTCGGAGCCCCGCTCCCACCGCTGCCGCTGCCAGGCGCAGCTCCGGCCGGCCGGCCTCGCGCGACTGCGCCTCCCTGGACGGGTTCGCCCGCCCCGTATCCACTGCCCAGCACCCTCTAAGGCCCTGGGGCCTTTGACATGTGGGGCCGCCCTAGAACGTTTTTTAAGAATTAAAAATAATAATTAATTAATAAAAATTAATTAATTAACTAAAGAATTAATTTTGATTAATTAAACTAATCAATTAAGTAAACTAATTAAACTGTTAGTTAATTAATTAATCAGTCAATGACAGTGGGGCCCACCCCTAATTAATTCTGATTAGGTTAATTAATGTGTTTAAATAAAATGGGTCCCACACGTCAGTTTGACCAGTCAACACCCCTGTTGACTGCTGATGTCATGCTGACGTCAGCATACACTATTCTGGATAATGTTGAATTAAAAATAATTAAATAAATGCTAAAAATGATTTGAATCTTTTAAAATCAATATAAAATAAATCGTAGCTCGGATGGAAAAACTTTGTACATGAAAGTTGCTCAGAACGACGAGACGAACCCGGATACGCAGCCCGTTCATCCGTCACGCATCCCTAGCATAGCAAACACGCAACTTTCCCCCTCCGGTTCATCTGTCCAGAAACGCTAAACACCGGGGATATTTTCCCGGATGTTCCCCCCCTTCACCGATACCACCTCATACCATGTTAGGGCACCCCTAGCACCGCTACTTGTCATGTCATGCATCGCTATGCATCTATTTGCTTAATATTTATTGTTTCTTCCCCCTCTTTTCTCGCTAGACACCGAGACTGATGCCGCTGCTGGTGCCCCAATCGACTACGCTGTTGACGACCCCTCTTTCTTGCCAAAGCAACCAGGCAAGCCCCCCCTTGATCACCAGATATCGCCTACTCTCTTTCTACTGCTTGCATTAGAGCAGTGTAGCATGTTACTGCTTTCCGTTAATCCTATTCCGATGCATAGCCTGTCATTGTTGCTACTACTATTGATACCTTACCTGCAATCCTAAATGCTTAGTATAGGATGCTAATTTATCATCAGTGGCCCTACATTCTTGTTTGTCTGCCATGCTATACTATTGGGAAGTGATCACTCGGGAGGTGATCACGGGTATATATTATATACTTTATACATATTTCATGTTGTGACTAAAGTCGGGTCGGCTCGTTGAGTACCCGCAAGTGATTCCGATGTTGGGGGATTGGAGGGGCAGGTGGTTCCACCCAGGTAGTGGTGGGCCTAGGTTCTCGATGGCCCCCGACTGTTACTTTGAGGCGGAGCGACAGGGTAGGCGGAGACCACCTAGGTCAGAGGTGGGCCTGGCCCTGGTCGGCGTTCGCGGTTACTTCAAAATAACACGCTTAACGAGATCTGGGTATTTGATCTGAGTCTGGCTACTGGCCTATATGCACTAATCAACTACGCGGGAACAGTTATGGGCACTCGACATCGTGGTATCAGCCGAAGCCTTCGTGATGTCAGCGACTGAGCGGCGCGCGCCGGGTTGGACCGGAACACCTGCTCTTGTATAAGGGAGGCTAGGCAGGTGTGCAATGGGCCCAGTCCCCTACGCACATAGGATTTAGACCGACGTGCTAACCTCTCTGTTGTGCCTAGGTAGGGCTGCGACGTGTTGATCTTTCGAGGCCGGACATGACCCGGAAAAGTGTGTCCGGCCAAATGGGATCGAGCGTGTTGGGAAATGTGGTGCACCCCCGCAGGGAAGTTTATTTATTCGAATAGCCGTGATCTTCGGTAACAGGACGACTTGGAGTTGTACCTTGACCTTATGACAACTAGAACCGGATACTTAATAAAACACACCCTTCCAAGTGCCAGATACAACCGATGATCGCTCTCTCACAGGGCGACGAGGGGAGGATCATCGGTTAGGATTATGCTATGCGATGTTACTTGGTGAACTTACCATCTACTCTCTTCTTCTGCTGCAAGATCGAGCTTACCAGAAGCGTAGTCTTCAAAAGTACTAGCTATCCCCCTCTTATTCCGGCATTCTGCAGTTCAGTCCACATATGATACCCCTTTTCCATTTGATACCAATGCATACATATGTAGTGTAGCTCCTTGCTTGCGAGTACTTTAGATGAGTACTCACGGTTGCTTTGCTCCCCCCTTTTCCCCTTTCTATACCCGATTACTACGACCAGACGATGGAGCCCAGGAGCTAGACGCCACCGTCGACGATGACTCCTACTACACTGGAGGTGCCTTCTACTACGTGCAGCCCGCTGACGACGACCAGGAGTAGTTTAGGAGGATCCCAGGCAGTAGGCTTGCGCCTCTTTTGATCTGTATCCCAGTTTGTGCTAGCCTTCTTAAGGCAAACTTGTTTAACTTATGTCTGTACTCAGATATTGTTGCTTTCGCTGACTCGTCTATGATCGAGCTCTTGTATTCGAGCCCTCGAGGCCCCTGGCTTGTAATATGATGCTTGTATGACTTATTTTATTTGTAGAGTTGTGTTGTGATATCTTCCCGTGAGTCCCTGATCTGGATCGTACACGTTTGCGTGTATGATTAGTGTACGATTGAATGGGGGGCGTCACAGGGATGCTTCCTGGAAGTTTCTTTATTCCCAAAATTCTAAATTATTCCAAAATTGACAAAAAATATTTTTGCAGATTTTTCGGAGTCTGTTTACTTACCGTACTATGTACCTCCTTATTTTGACGATTCTGGAGTGTTTCGGAAGGACTCTTTTATGTGTTCTTCTGGTGTCAAAGTTTGGATAATATTACTTTCAACATTAATAGGCGTACTGATACGTCTCCAACGTATCTATAATTTTTGATTGCTCCATGCTATATTATCTTCTGTTTTGGACATTATTGGGCTTTATTATACACTTCTGTATTATTTTTGGGACTAACCTACTAACCGGAGGCCCAACCCAGAATTGCTGTTTTTTTTGCCTATTTTAGGGTTTTGAAGAAAAGGAATATCAAACGGAGTCCAAACGGAATGAAACCTTCGGGAACGTGATTTTTGGAACGAACAAGATCCAGGAGACTTGGACCCTACGTCAAGCAACCAACAGGGAGGCCACGAGGTAGGGGGAGTGCCTACCCCCCCAGGCGCGCCCTCCACCCTCGTGGGCCCCCTGTTGCTCCACCGACGTACTCCTTCCTCCTATATATACCTACGTACCCCAAACGATCAGATACAGAGCCAAAACCCTAATTCCACCGCCGTAACTTTCTGTATCCATGAGATCCCATCTTGGGGCCTGTTTCGGAGCTCCGCCGGAGGGGGCATCGATCACGGAGGGCTTCTACATCAACACCATAGCCCTTCCGATGAAGTGTGAGTAGTTTACCTCAGACCTATGGGTCCATAGTTATTAGCTAGATGGTTTCTTCTCTCTTTTTGGATCTCAATACAAAGTTCTCCCCCTCTCTTGTGGAGATCTATTCGATGTAATCTTCTTTTGCGGTGTGTTTGTTGAGATTGATGAATTGTGGGTTTATGATCAAGTTTATCTATGAACAATATTTGAATCTTCTCTGAATTCTTTTATGTATGATTGGTTATCTTTGCAAGTCTCTTCGAATTATCAGTTTGGTTTGGCCTACTAGATTGATCTTTCTTGCAATGGGAGAAGTGCTTAGCTTTGGGTTCAATCTTGCGGTGTCCTTTCCCAGTGATAGCAGGGGCAGCAAGGCACGTATTGTATTGTTGCCATCGAGGATAACAAGATGGGGTGTTCATCATATTGCATGAGTTTATCCCTCGACATCATGTCATCTTGCTTAAGGCGTTACTCTCTTCTTATAAACTTAATACTCTAGATGCATGCTGCATAGCGGTCGATGTGTGGAGTAATAGTAGTAGATGTAGGCAGGAGTCGGTCTACTTGTCTCGGACGTGATGCCTATATACATGATCATACCTAGATATTCTCATAACTATGTTCAATTCAATCAATTGCTCAACAGTAATTTGTTCACCTAGCGTAAAATACTTATGCTCTTGAGAGAAGCCACTAGTGAAACCTATGGCCCCGGGTCTATCTTCATCATATTAAATCTTCCAATACTTAGTTATTTTCACTGCTTTTATTTTACTTTGCATCTTTATCATAAAAATACCAAAAATATTATCTTATCATATCTATCAGATCCCACTCTCGTAAGTGATAGTGTAGGGATTGACAACCCCTTATCGCGTTGGTTGCGAGGATTTATTTGTTTTGTGCAGGTGCGAGGGACTCGCACGTAGCCTCCTCCTGGATTTATACCTTGGTTCTCAAAAACTGAGGGAAATACTTACGCTACTTTTCTGCACCACCCTTTCCTCTTCAAGGGAAAACCAACGCAAGTGCTCAAGAGGTAGCAAGAAGGATTTCTGGCGCCGTTGCCGGGGAGGTCTATGCAAAAGTAAACATACCAAGTACCCATCACAAACCCTTATCTCCCGCATTACATTATTTGCTATTTGCCTCTCGTTTTCCTCTCCCCCATTTCACCCTTGCCGTTTTATTCGCCCTCTCTCTCTCTATCCTCCCTCTCTTTATCTATTTGCCTCTTTTTACCTGTTCCTCGTTTGCTTGTCGTTATGGCGAGTCCTCTATCTTCTCCGTTGTCTCCTGAGAATGAAGTTCTAAATTTTAAGCAAAGGGAGGGAGAAAATCTAAAATACGCTTGGTATAGAATTTGCAATGCTCAACATAGATCTACCAGGAAGCAATGTACTTCCGTTCTTCTTCGCAATTTTTATGTAGGCGCTACTCCTTGGCACAGATATATCCTTGACACCATTACCGGAGGGAACTTCTTGGGTAGCCATACTTTTGATTCTTATAATGCTATGATAGATTTGTTTGGCTCAACACCTCTTTTGGTTAATAGAACTATGGTAACTTTGGAGCATGTAATGCAAAAACTTGAAATTATTAAAAATAAAGTTGCTACTGTTGAGTTAATTGAAAATTTTGATAAAAAGATCCACAACCAAATTACCCAATATGGATCTAAAGTAGTAGTAACTTTGAAAAATATTAAAGAGAAGGAACCTATAGTTAATGAAAGAATAAATAATGATTCCACTAGAATCGATAAACTTGAGCGTATCATTACCAACTTGGGAACCGCTTTTTCCTCCGTAAAGAATACTCCAAGTCCCCCAACTAAAATTGCCAAGCTTATGTATGTTCCTAAAAATAAAGGTGAATCCTCTAGCAAAGAAACTGCGGATCTCAAATCTATAAGTATTCATCCTAATCTTTTTGCTATCATTAAGGAACCATTTGTTACAAATGAATTTTTTGATCTTGTGCCTAAAAGTTTGATAATCCATAAAAAGAAAGAAATTCCTAAGGATGGTAGATGCCTCATTGAAGAATTACCTACCAAAAATAGTAATACCTAGATCTATCCTTGCTTTTTATGCCTAGCTAGGGGCGTTAAACGATAGCGCTTATTGGGAGGCAACCCAATTTTATTTTTATTCCTTGTTTTTTTGCTCCTGTTTAGTAATACATAATTTATCTAGCCTCTGTTTTGGTTGTGTTTTTTGTGTTTAATTAGTGTTTGTGCCAATTAGAACCATTGGGAAGACTTGGGGAAAGTCTTGTTAATCTTGCTGTAAAAAACAGAAAATTTAGCGCTCACGAGAACTGCTGCCATTTTTATTTGGAAAGTGATATTTAGTTAATTATATTTGCAGATTATTAATAGATAAATTCCTCACGTCCAGAAATTTATTTTCGAATTTTTGGGGTTCCAGATTTTGCGTTAGCTACAGATTACCACAGACTGTTCTGTTTTTGACAGATTCTGTTTTCATGTGTTGTTTGCTTATTTTGATGAATCTATGGCTAGTAAAATAGTTTATAAACCATAGAGAAGTTGGAATACAGTAGGTTTAACATAAATATAAATAAATAATGAGTTCATTACAGTACCTTGAAGTGGTCTTTTGTTTTCTTTCGCTAACGGAGCTCACGAGATTTTCTACTTTAAGTTTTGTGTTGTGAAATTTTCAAGTTTTGGGTAAAGATTTGATGGATTATGGAACAAGGAGTGGCAAGAGACTAAGCTTGGGGATTCCCATGGCACCCCCAATATAATCTAAGTACACGTAAAAGCCAAAGCTTGGGGATGCCCCGGATGGCATCCCCTCTTTTGTCTACTTTTATCGGTAACTTTACTTGGAGCTATATTCTTATTCACCACATGATATGTGTTTTCCTTGGAGCGTCTTGTTTGATTTGAGTCTTTATTTTTTAGTTTACCACAATCATCTTTGTTGTACACACCTTTTGATAGATACACACATGATTCGGAAATTATTAGAATACTCTATCTGCTTCACTTATATCTTTTGAGTTATATAGTTTTGCTCTAGTGCTTCACTTATATCTTTTAGATAGTGTCGGTGGATTTGTTTTATAGAAACTATTGATCTCTAATGCTGCACTTAGATTATTTTGAGATTCTTAAATATCATGGTAATTTTCTTAAATAATCCTAATATGCTAGGTATACAAGATTAATAATAAAATTCTCTTATGAGTGTGTTCAATACTAAGAGAAGTTTGATGCTTGATAATTGTTTTGAGATATGGAGATGGTGATATTAAGAGTCTTGCTATTTGAGTAGTTGTGAATTTGAGAAATACTTGTGTTAAAGTTTGTGATTCCCGTAGCATGCACGTATGGTGAACCGTTATGTGATGAAGTCGGAGCATGATTTATTTATTGATTGTCTTCCTTATGAGTGGCAGTCGGGGACGGGCGATGGTCTTTTCCTACCAATCTATCCCCCTAGGAGCATGCGCGTAATACTTTGCTTTGATAACTTATACATTTTTGCAATAAGTATATGAGTTCTTTATGACTAATGTTGAGTCCATGGATCATACGCACTCTCACCCTTCCACCATTGCTAGCCTCTCTAATACCGCGCACCTTTCACCGGTATCATACACCCACCATATACCTTCCTCGAAACAGCCACCATACCTACCTATCATGGCATTTCCATAGCCATTCCGAGATATATTGCCATGCAACTTTCCACCGTTCCGTTTACTATGACACGCTCCATCATTGTCATATTGCTTTGCATGATCATGTAGTTGACATTGTATTTGTGGCAAAGCCACCATTCATAATTCTTTCATACATGTCACTCTTGATTCATTGCGATAGAGTCATATTTTGTTCTAAGTATTGAGTTGTAAGTAAATAAAAGTGTGATGATCATCATTATTAGAGCATTGTCCCAAGTGAGGAAAGGATGATGGAGACTATGATTCCCCCACAAGTCGGGATGAGACTTCAGATGAAAATTAATAATAAAAAAAGAGGCCATAAAAAAAGAAAAAGGCCCAAATAGAAAAAATGAGAGAAAAAGAGAGAAGGGACAATGCTACTATCCTTTTACCACACTTGTGCTTCAAAGTAGCACCATGATCTTCATAATAGAGAGTCTCCTATGTTATCACTTTCATATACTAGTGGGAATTATTCATTATAGAACTTGGCTTGTATATTCCAATGATGGGCTTCCTCAAAATGCCCTAGGTCTTCGCGAGCAAGCGAGTTGGATGCACACCCACTTAGTTCCTTTTGTGAGCTTTCATATACTTATAGCTCTAGTGCATCCGTTGCATGGCAATCCCTACTCACTCACATTGATATCTATTGATGGGCATCTCCATAGCCCGTTGGTACGCCTAGTTGATGTGAGACTATCTTCTCCCTTTTTTGTCTTCTCCACAACCACCTTTATATTCCACCTAAAGTGCTATGTCCATGGCTCACGCTCATGTATTGCATGAAGATTGAAAAAGTTTGAGAATGTCAAAAGTATGAAACAATTGCTTGGCTTGTCATCCGGGTTGGGCATGGTTTAAATACTTTGTGTGGTGAAGATAGAGCATAGCCAGACTATATGATTTTGTATTGGCCATGGTATTTTGAGAAGACATAATTGCTTAGTTAGTATGCTTGAAATATTATTATTTTTATGTCAATATTAAACTTTTGTCTTGAATCTTTCGGATCTAAATATTCATACCACAATTAAGAAGAATTACATTGAAAATATGCCAAGTAGCATTCCGCATCAAAAATTCTGTTTTTATCATTTACCTACTCGAGGACGAGCAGGAATTAAGCTTGGGGATGCTTGATACGTCTCCAACGTATCTATAATTTTTGATTGCTCCATGCTATATTATCTTCTGTTTTGGACATTATTGGGCTTTGTTATACACTTTTATATTATTTTTTGGACTAACCTACTAACCGGAGGCCCGACCTAGAATTGTTGTTTTTTTGCCTATTTTAGGGTTTCGAAGAAAAGGAATATCAAACGGAGTCCAAACGGAATGAAACCTTCGGGAGCGTGATTTTTGGAACGAACAAGATCCAGGAGACTTGGACCCTACGTCAAGCAACCAACAGGAGGCCACGAGGTAGGGGGGCGCGCCTACCCCCCCAGGCGCGCCCTCCACCCTCGTGGGCCCCCTGTTGCTCCACTGACGTACTCCTTCCTCCTATATATACCTACGTACCCCAAACGATCAGATACAGAGCCAAAACCCTAATTCCACCGCCGTAACTTTCTGTATCCATGAGATCCCATCTTGGGGCCTGTTTCGGAGCTCCGCCGGAGGGGGCATCGATCACGGAGGGCTTCTACATCAACACCATAGCCCTTCCGATGAAGTGTGAGTAGTTTACCTCAGACCTATGGGTCCATAGTTATTAGCTAGATGGTTTCTTCTCTCTTTTTGGATCTCAATACAAAGTTCTCCCCCTCTCTTGTGGAGATCTATTCGATGTAATCTTCTTTTGCGGTGTGTTTGTTGAGATTGATGAATTGTGGGTTTATGATCAAGTTTATCTATGAACAATATTTGAATCTTCTCTGAATTCTTTTATGTATGATTAGTTATCTTTGCAAGTCTCTTCGAATTATCAGTTTGGTTTGGCCTACTAGATTGATCTTTCTTGCAATGGGAGAAGTGCTTAGTTTTGGGTTCAATCTTGAGGTGTCCTTTCCCAGCGACAGTAGGGGCAGCAAGGCACGTATTGTATTGTTGCCATCGAGGATAACAAGATGGGGTTTTCATCATATTGCATGAGTTTATCCCTCTACATCATGTCATGTTGCTTAAGGCGTTACTCTGTTCTTATGAACTTAATACTCTAGATGCATGCTGGATAGCGGTCGATGTGTGGAGTAATAGTAGTAGATGCAGGAAGGAGTCGGTCTACTTGTCTCGGATGTGATGCCTATATACATGATCATACCTAGATATTCTCATAATTATGCTCAATTCTATCAATTGCTCAACAGTAATTTGTCCACCCACCGTAAAATACTTATGCTCTTGAGAGAAGCCACTAGTGAAACCTATGGCCCCCGGGTGTATTTTCATCATATTAAATCTTCCAATACTTAGTTATTTTCATTGATTTTATTGTACTTTGCATCTTTATCATAAAACACAAAAAATATTATCTTATCATATCTATCAGATCTCACTCTCGTAAGTGACCATGTAGGGATTGACAACCCCTTATCGCGTTGGTTGCGAGGATTTATTTGTTTTGTGCAGGTGCGAGGGACTCGCACGTAGCCTCCTACTGGATTGATACCTTGGTTCTCAAAAACTGAGGGAAATACTTACGCTACTTTGCTGCACCACCCTTTCCTCTTCAAGGGAAAACCAACGCAAGTGCTCAAGAGGTAGCACGTACCTGAGATATAATGCTTTGTTCGTTGCCCATTGACAACCTTCGGGTTAGTGCCTTCGAAATTATTTATCTTGATGGCTCCAGACCGGTAAACCTCCTTGATGATACATGGGCCTTCCCATTTTGAGAGGAGTTTTCCTGCAAAGAATCTGAAACGAGAGTTGTACAAAAGAACATATTCTCCAACTTTAAACTCACGTTTCTGAATTCTTTTTTCATGCCATCTTTTAACTATTTCTTTAAATAACTTTGCAATTTCATAAGCTTGGGTTCTCCATTCATCTAATGAGCTTATATCAAATAACCTCTTTTCACCAGCAAGTTTGAAATCATAGTTGAGTTCTTTAACTGCCCAATATGCTCTATGTTCCAACTCAAGAGGTAAATGACAAGCTTTTCCATAAACCATTTTATAAGGAGACATACCCATTGGATTTTTAAGTGCTGTCCATAAGCCCAAAGTGCATCATCTAATTTCTTAGACCAATTCTTCCTGGACCTATTAACAGTCTTCTGCAAAATTAATTTTATTTATCTATTACTAAGTTCAACTTGACCACTAGACTGAGGATGATAGGGTGATGCAATTCTATGATTAACATCATACTTAGCAAACATTTTACGGAAAGCACCATGAATAAAGTGTGAACCACCATCAGTCATTAAATATATAGGGACTCCAAAACTTGGGAAAAATAACTTCCTTAAGCATTTTAATAGAGGTGTTGTGATCAGCACTACTAGTTGGAATAGCTTCTACCCATTTAGTAACATAATCAACAACAACCAAAATGTCTGTATACCCATTAGAAGAAGGAAAAGGTCCCATGTAATCAAATCCCCAAACATCAAATGGTTCAACAGCAAGAGAATAGTTCATAGGAATTTCTTGACGCTTACCAATATTACCTATTCTTTGGCATTCATGACAAGATGAGACATACTTACAAGCTTCCTTGAAGAGAGTAGGCCAATAAAATCCAGACTGCAATACCTTGTGAGCAGTTCTATATCCAGCATGATGCCCTCCATAAGCCTCGGAGTGACATTTCTGTAGAATTTGTCCTTGTTCATGATCAGGTACACAACGTCTAATAATACCATCTACTCCTTCTTTATTAAGATGTGGGTCAGCCCAAAAGTAATGTCTTAAATCATAGAAGATTCTTTTCTTTTGTTGGTATGTAAAGCTAGGTGGCAAATATTTAGCAACAATGTAATTAGCATAGTCAACATACCAAGGACTACCATTAGCAACATTTATTGCAGCTAACTGCTCATCAGGAAAACTATCATCAATAGGTAGTGGGTCATCAAGCACATTTTCAAGCCTAGACAAGTTATCAGCTACGGGGTTCTCAGCTCCTTTTCTATCAATGATATGTTAATCAAATTCTTGTAACAAGAGAACCCAACGAATAAGTCTAGGTTTAGCATCTTTCTTCTCCATAAGATATTTAATAGCAGCATGCTCTGTGTGAACAGTTACTTTAGAATCAACAATATAAGGTCTAAACTTATCACAAGCAAACACCACTGCTAAGAATTCTTTTTCAGTAGTAGCATAATTTCTTTGAGCACTGTCTAGAGTTTTACTAGCATAATGAATAACATTCAATTTCTTATCAACTCTTTGTCCTAGAACAACACCAACAGCATAATCACTAGCATCACACATAATTTCAAAAGGCAAATCCCAATCAGGTGGTTGAACAATAGGTGCAGAAATTAAAGCTTTCTTGAGTGTTTCAAAGGCTTCAAGGCAATCATCAAAAAAACAAAAGGAATATCCTTTTGCAAGAGATTAGTAAGAGGCCTAGAAATTTTAGAAAAGTCTTTGATAAATCTCCTATAGAAACCAACATGACCAAGGAAGCTACGAATACCTTGCTAACACCCACAGTTTGTTTCTGACAATCTATCTTAGCATTAACTGTGTTCAAGAAAGGTATACCAAAGATAATGGAACAGAAGTCATCTTGTGGGGTACCAAGAACAAGAAAATTAGTTGGGTATTTTATTTTCCCACACAATACTTCAACATCTCTAATAATCCCACAAGGTGATATGGTGTCTCTATTAGCAAGTTTAATAGTAACATCTATATCTTCTATCTCTGTAGGTGCTATGTCTTCCCTAATTTCTTGATATAACTTGTAAGGAATAGCACTCACACTAGCACCCATGTCACATAAACCATGATAACAGTGATCTCCTATTTTAACTGAAATAACAGGCAGGCCAACAACTGGTCTATTTTTATCCCTTTTCGGGTTTTGCAATTCTAGCAGCTTCTGCACAGAAGTAAATAACATGCCCATCCACATCTTGTTCTAAGAGATCTTTAACCATAGCAATATTAGGTTCAACTCTAATTTGTTCATTAGGTTTAGGTGTTCTAACAAAGCTTTTGTTAACCACGGTTGAAACTTTAGCATGTTCCTTTATCCTAACAGGAAAAGGGGGTTTCTCAATATAAGCAGTAGGAACAACTGGATCAACATTATAAAGTATAGTTTCTTCTTTAACGGGTACCGGTTCTTTAACTTCATCTTTAATAGGTGGGTGATATTTAAGCCACTTCTCTTGAGGGAGTTCAACATGAGTAGCAAATGATTCACAAAAGGAGGCTACTATCCTAGAGTCAAGTCCATATTTAGTGCTAAACTTTTGAAAAGCATCGCTATCCACAAAAGATTTAACACAATCGTACTTAAGCTTTATACCTGACTCTTTAACTTCATCGAGTTACCAATCTTCAGAGTTGCATTTAATTCTTTCCAAAAGATCCCACCGGAATTCAATAGTCTTCTTGATAAAAGAACCAGCACAATAAGTATCCAGCATGGTTTGATCATTACGAGAGAGCCGAGCACAAAAGTTCTGAATAATAATTTCTCTTGAGAGCTGGGCATGAATATAAAATTGACTTAATCCTCCCCCAAGCTAGAGCGATACTTTGTCCTTCACGAGGCCAAAAATTATATTTATAATTCCGATCACGATGAACTAGATGCATATGATAAATTTTTTGGTGGAACTCCAATTTTAGATGATTCCAATTCCATGATCCAATATTATCGCATAGCCTATACCATGCCAATGGTTTTCCCTTCAAAGATAAAGGGAAAAAAATTTCTCATCACCTCATCTCCGGGTAAACCTGCAAGCTTAAACAATCCACAAATTTATTCCACATATATCAAGTGCATATTGGGATGTTCGGTTCCATCTCCCGCATAAGGATTAGCTAGCAGTTGTTCTATCATACCCGAAGGAATTTCGTATTCAATATTTTTAGTAGGTAATGTAGATTTAGGGGCAATTAATTGTGGTTTCGGAGGAGGTGAAGATACCCCGAACAAACCCCTCAAAGCATTGTGTTCCATAGTAACAAGTGACAATAAATTTCAGCACACTATATAAATGTTTCCTTACCAAATTCCACTTACCAAAGGCGCTTCACTCCCCGGAAACGGTGCCAGAAAATAGCCTTGATGACCCACAAGTATAGGGGATCAATTGCAGCTCTTTTCAATAAGTAAGAGTGCCGAACCCAACGAGGAGTAGAAGGAAATGACAAGTAGTTTTCAGAAAGGTAATGTCTGCAAGTGCTGAAATTGTGAGTAGCGAGTAGTTTGATAGCACGGTAATTTATAATGAGAAAGTAATGATAATTGTAACAAGTATGAAGCAAGGTAGAACAATCCCTTTGAGGCAAAGGATAGGCAAAATAGTCTCTTATAATGAGCAAATCGTTCTTGAGGGTACACGGGAATGTCATCCAGTCACTTTCATCATGTTGGTTTGATTTGTGTTCACTACTTTGATAATTTGATATGTGGGTGGACCAGTGCTTAGGTGTTGTTCTTACTTGAACAAAACTCCTACTTATGATTAACTATCCCGCAAGCATCGACAACTATAGAAAATTATTAAGAATACATTCTAACCATAGCATTAAACTCTAGGATCCAATCGGTCCCTTACGGAGTAGTGCATAAACTGGGGTGTAAGTTTCTATCACTCTCGCAACGCACCATCTAATTGATACTCCACAATGCATTCCCTTAGGCCTAAATATGGTGAAGTGTCATGTAGTCGACGTTCACATGACACCACTAAGGGAATCACAACATACATACTATCAAAATATCGAACACATACAAAATTCACATGATTACTTGCAACATGATTTTTCCCGTGACCTCAAGAACAAAGGTAACTACTCACAAATGATAACCATGCTCATGATCATAGGGGTATTAAATAGCATATTGGATCTGAACATATAATATCCCACCAAATAAACCATATAGTAATCAACTACAAGATGTAATCAACACTACTAGTCAACCCCTAGCAACAATCTATAGTTCCGGTAACAAGATTGAATACAAGAGATGAACTAGGGTTTGAGATGAGATGGTGATGTTGATGGAGATTGCCCTCCCCAAGATGGGAGAGTTGTTGGTGGTGATGATGATGGTTTCCCCCTCCGGGAGGGAAGTTCCCCCGTTAGAATCGCTCCGCCGGAGGGCAAAAGTGCTCCTGCCCAAGTTCCGCCTCGAGCGGCGGCGCTTCATTCCGAAAGTCCTCTCCTTATTTTTTCTAGGTCAAAATGACTTATATACCAAAAGATGGGCACCGGAGGTGGGCCAAGGAGGCCACAACCCACGAGGGCGCGCCTGGGGGGCCTGGCGCGCCTAGGTGGGTTGTGCCCACCTGGTGGCCCCCTTTGATGTTTATTGGCTCTAGTATTTCTTAAATAATCCATAAAAAATCTCCGTGAAGTTTCAGCCCATTTGGGGTTGTGCAGAATAGGTGGCCTGACGTAGCTTTTCCAGGTCCAGATTTCCAGCTACCAGAATTCTCCCTCTTGGTCTGTTCCTTGAAAATTATGTGAGAAAAGGCATTAGAATTATTCCAAAAAGCATTATTATGGATAATAATGTTATAAATAACAGTAATAAACATGATGTAAAATTGACGTATCACATACCCTCATAAAAACCTTACATCTTGCAAAGTGCTTCCCAATTTGTGCAACCAAAATGGGTTACACTCTGAGAATTGTACACATTTACTTCAAAATCCATACCATGATGGGTCCTTAGGTGAATTTTCTTTGTTTCGAAACTTTCATGGTCTTCAAAACCCATTCTCTTCAAGACATATCATCTTGCATGGCATGGGATAAGCTAGTCAAATTGTAAAAGATGAAAATTACATGTTGAAATAGTTGAAGTCGTGCTTAATTACGAAAAAACACTTGTCGTCGTTGCGTATCGTTTCAACATTGAAGGTCTCCTGGAGCTTAATGCTGAAGCATCAATTTTCGTCCAGGTGAGGCCTGTTGCACAGACTTCGGTCGTCGTTGCACCAGTCACACTCCCCTGGGAGACTTTCTTCATCCGAGTACGACATTTCCTATGTTCATAATTCAAAGATTAAACTTATACAATTAAATATATGTACTACAAAAATTAAATTAGATCATTATTATTCATCATGGGTTGACTATTGGTCTCCCGATTCTTTTCTTGAAAACTCCTAGCTCACGTGGTGTATACATTCGACCGTTGGTGATGATCGCTCCTCCTTTCGTCCCTGAGTGATTTACACCAAAATGTCTAGCACACGGGAACAAAGGAGAAGCGACCCCCACGACAACAGTCGGGATTCTTCGTCCTCTCATATATGGTGGAGCCTCGACAGACTTAAAGTCAACCCGAAATGTTGTTTAATTATCTTTCTAGAAAATCCAAGCCACTCGATATTTCCTACATATTCTAGCACAAGTCATGCCAAAATTCACGGAAAAATCCAGCATGACCTTTGCTAAAAAGGACATATCGAGCGCCTGAAATTTGCCAGAACAAAAATTAATCAACACTCACTACAAAAAAAAGACACATCCATGACATTTTGGGCCGAATGAATTTTTTCTGTCATGCTTATGACACTTCTATGACGATAATTGTGACAAAACCCGGTATCATCATAGATGTCGTGGGCTCCTACTTCTATGACAAAAAATCATGACAGAAAATGGGCTTTTCATCCCGGGCGGGCGGGAGACACAACTGCATGACATTATTTGGGCCGTCCATGACGGAGAAAACCGTGGCAGAAGCAAGGGCGAGGAAAATATCAGGGAGTTCCTGGTTACGGTGGGTGGTCGGGGGCCGAGCGATGCGCGTTTCTCTCGTACACGTAGGCGCGTGGGTGCGAGGCGTTGGGCTCTAACTGAACCCGAGCGATTGCACTGCAGGCTACGCGTTACTGAACCCAAGCGATCGATCGATCCCTTGATGTTAACTAAACCCGATCGAGCGATTCCTTCGCTAATGCTGCTATTTGAAGCCGATCGAACACCTACTGCCTCCTTCCCTTGATGAATAGTGAGCGTTGTTGGGGGGTTTGGATGAACAGTTCCCAGTGGGGGGTTGGATGCACAGGACCCCGTGGTAGTAGAGGCTGTTGCCGCTGGATGAACAGTACCCCCATCGATCGATCCTGTGGATGAACAGGACCCCGTGGAGGGCTGGATGAACAGGACCCCCTGGAGGGCTGGTTGAACAGTAGTCAGTGGAGGGCTGGATGAACAGTAGCCCGGGGAGGGGTGGTGGAACAGGACCCCGTGGAGAGGGCTGGTTGAATAGTAGCCGGTGGACGAGCGCGTGGTGGAGGCTGGATGAATAGGAGCTTGTGGATGAACAGTCGCAGGTGGAGGCTGGAGGAGGTCAATGGTGGATGAACAGTAGCCCGTGGAGGCAGTCGACGGTGGAGATGAACAATATCCCACGGAGTCCTGTTTTGCAGTACGCCACACCCTTCCGATGAACAGGACCCCCGTTTTGACTGTAGCGCTCCAACACAAGTCCGTTTCTTCTGTTTTGCGGTACGCCACACCCGTCCCGATCAACAGGACCCCGTTTCGACTGTAGGAGGTCCGTTTCCTCTGTTTTGCGGTACGCCAGACCCGTCCCGATGAATAGGATCCGTTTCGACCGTGGCTGGCCGAACACAAGGTCGTTTCCTCCATTTAGCGGTATGCCATGCCTTGTTTGCATCGGCTGTTCCGTCCAAGCCGGTTGGCTCCCGATGAATAGCACGTGTTCCGTAGCCTCCATATGAACACGACGCATTCCGTTGCCTCCCGATGAACACGACGATGATGCAGTTTCTCCATTCTGACCTAGCAATGTACACGAGCCCTAGCCGTACGTATGCGCGAGTAGGCGTTCGAGACCCCGCCCGTATGTACGTATGATACGTCTCCAATGTATCTATAATTTTTTATTGTTCCATGCTATTATATTATCTGTTTTGGATGTTTAATGGGCTTTAATTTACCTTTTTATATTATTTTTGGGACTAACCTACTAACCAAAGGCCGAGTGCAGATTGCTATTTTTTTGCCTATTTCAGTGTTTCACAGAAAAGGAATATCAAACGGAATCCAAACTGAATGAAACCTTCGGGAGAGTTATTTTTCGAACAAACGTGATCAAGGAGACTTGGAGTGGCCGTCAAGAAAGAAGCGAGGTGGCCACGAGGTAGGGTGGCGCGCCCAGGGGGGCAGGCGCGCCCCCACCCTCATGGGCCCCTTGCAGCTCCACCGACGTACTTCTTCCTCCTATATATACCCATATACCCCGAAAACATCCAGGAGCACCACGAAACCCTATTTCCACCGCCGCAACCTTCTGTACCCGTGAGATCCCATCTTGGGGCCTTTTCCGGTGCTCCGCCGGAGGGGGAATCAATCACGGAGGGCTTCTACATCAACACCATAGCCTCTCAGATGATGTGTGAGTAGTTTACCACAGACCTTCGGGTCTATAGTTATTAGCTAGATGGCTTCTTCTCTCTCTTTGGATCTCAATAAAAAGTTCTCCTTGATTCTCTTGGAGATCTATTTGATGTAATTATTTTTGTGGTGTGTTCGTCGAGATCCGATGAATTGTGGGTTTATGATCAGGATTATCTATGACCAATATTTGATTCTTCTCTGAAATCTTTTATGCATGATTTAAATATCTTTGCAAATCTCTTCGAATTATCAGTTTGGTTTGGCCTACTAGATTGATCGTTCTTGCAATGGGAGAAGTGCTTAGCTTTGGGTTCAATCTTGCGGTGTCCTTTCCCAGTGACAGCAGGGGTAGCAAGGCATGTATTGTATTGTTGCCTTCGAGGATAAAAAATCGGGGTTTATATCATATTGCTTGAGTTTATCCCTCTACATCATGTCATCTTGCCTAATGTGTTACTCTATTTTTATGAACTTAATGCTCTAGATGGATGCTGGAGAGTGGTTGATGTGTGGAGTAATAGTAGTAGATGCAGAATTGTTTTTGTCTACTTGTCACGGACGTGATGCCTATATAGATGGTCATGCCTAGATATTCTCATAACTATTCTCTTTTCTATCAATTGCTCGACAATAATTTGTGCACCCACCATAGAAATTGCTATCTTGAGAGAAGCCACTAGTGAAACCTATGGCCCCCGGGTCCATCTTCCATCATATTATTTTCCTATCAATTTGCTATTTCTATTTCACAATCTTTATTTTCCAATCTATACAACAAAAATATCAAAAATATTTATCTTATTATCTCTATCAGATCTCACTCTTGTAAGTGACCCTGAAAGGATTGACAACCCCTTTATCGTGTTGGTTGCGAGGTTCTTGTTTGTTTGTGCAGGTACTAGGTGACTTTTGTGCTATCTCCTACTGGATTGATACCTTGGTTCTCAAAATTGAGGGAAATACTTGGGGATCCCTTCCCGCCTAATATTTGGGGAGAGGACCCGGGCCTCTATAAATAGGACTAGCCACCACCATAGAAAGGAAGGCTCATCTAGAGAGAGATTCAACCAAGCCACCACACTCACAAAGCACAAGAACACCTCTCCTCAGGAGGCTGTTATTTCCTTGTAATTCTTCATCCTCAGCCCAAGAGGCAATCCACCACACCACACTGGAGTAGGGTATTACACCACATCGGTGGCCCGAACTAGCATAAACTCTTGTGTCTCTTGTTCTTTGCGTTCCTCGAGCTAGGCCATGAGATCATGTTGTGTGCGAGCTAGAGAGGGGGAGAGATCTTCGTGCACACCCTAGTGTTCGAACCTCAAGGGTTTTGTCGGAACCCGAAATCCGACATTTGGTGCACCAGGTAGGGGTGCGCTTAAGCTTTCCCCTTCGTCAATCCACGCTTTGCCACTTCGCCGAGTCCATGACCGACGCTCGCCGGGCCCGCGCTGAGCGCCGGGCCGCCCTCGCTGAGCGCCGGGCCGCCCTCGCCACCCGTGTTGCTCAGACAGCCCCTGTCGACAGGCCTCCCCGTCGTTCTCCGTCACCTGCCGCCAACGCTGCCAGCGGCCCGACAGCAAACGAGCAACAATCTTCCTTATTGCATCCCTTCATGCGGCAAGACGACCGCACCGCCACCCCGTTGCTGACTCCGGCCGACTCATCGTCTCACGCTCGTCGCGCGCCCACGGAAGCGCAGGCCGCACTGCTCATGGCACGCGAGCTCCTGCGCTACCGCCCGGTCGACGACCTCTATGAGGACTGGTTGCACTGCATCGTCGAGCTCGTCAGCGCCGTGGGGGGCTCTCTTGCACCATCCCTCTCGCTGCCTCGCGCGCCCTGGCTGCGGGCTATGTGGCTCACGGAGCGCCTCCGCCCTCTTCGCACCAAGATGGTGCCCTCGCGCAGAGGAGTGTGGCTCATGGAGCGCCTCCGCCTCCTACGCGTCAAGACGGCGTCCTCGCTCCAAGGTGCGCAGTCCCGTGGCGTGATCCACCACGCCGTGTGCCCGTGCACGAAGAAAGAAGCTGCCAAGAGGTTCCCCGTACGCAAGAAAATGCCCACCGCTCCCAGCACCGCCACGTCAGGATCGCTTGCCGCGGCAGGGCCATGCGCCACTTGCCGTGGCGGCGCAGGGACACCAAGATCAAGCTCCGCCTCCACGACGGGCCCCGGTGGCCATGACAGGCAGCCACGCCTTCACTCCTGAGCTGCGTAGCATTGTCTGGCCAGGCAAGTTCAAGCCGAACCTGCCTCCTCGCTACGACGGCATCCCCGACCCCTTGGAGTTCTTGCAGCTCTACGAGCTGAGCATCGAGGCGGCCAATGGCGACAAAAAGGTCATGGCGAACTGGTTTCCCATGGTCTCAAGGACGACGCTCGCTCGTGGCTCCTGAACCTGCCCCCGGGCTTGATCTCCTCTGGGGACCAGGTGGGCGACAGCTTCATCGCCAACTTCTAGGGCACTCACGACCGCCCCCCGGCCGCGGGTGACCTGCGCCGCATCAAGCAACAGCCGGGAGAGACCCTGCAGAAGTACATCCAGCGCTTCAACAGCGTGCGCCTGAAGATCCCCAAGGTGACGGACGAGGCCCATCATCTCAGCATTTTCCGATGGCGTCCACGACGTCAAGATGAAGAAAGAGCTCCCATCCATGAGGAGCTATGCACGACTTTGGAGCTATTCAACATAGCAACCAAGTGTGCAAGAGCTGAGGAGGGGCGCCTCTCCCTCCTCGAGCTCCTTGCTGCAGATCCAGAGGAGAAGAAGGCCAAGGTCAAGGACATGAAGCACAAGGGCGTGGCCGTGCTCGCGGCAAAACCAGACACAAAGCCTGGTTGAGATCTTCCCGAGTCGTCCAAGGGCAGCCGTACATTCTGCGCCTTCCACAGCGTGCGCAACCATAACACCAACGATTGTCAAGAGCTCAGGGCCATTCGAGATGGACGCTTCGGTCGATGCCCAGAGCGCAACGACCGGGGCTATGGCCGAGGAGGTGGACAAGGTGGAGGACGTTGGGACGACCGCGACTCTCGCTAGGAATGGCACGACCAGCCTCACGAGGACCGCTGGCAGGACCAGCCTCGTGAGGGCACCTGGAGGGACCAGCCTCGCGAGGATCGTCCTCAGGGCAACCCTAGTCTCCCTCTGCTGCCGCCGCCACCAAGAAGGAACGGCGACCACCAACAGGACGAGGGGGCTGGGGGCTTTCAGGAGCCGCGCGCCATCGCCTGCATCTTGGGTGGCACTCAAGCCCCAGCTTTCCAGCGCGTCTTCAAGCAGTTCTCTCGCGAGGTGAATGCAGCCCTCCCCAAGCTCGGGGCCACGTGCCCGCTCAGACGGTCCAAGTATGCCATCACCTTTAGCTCGGCGGACCAGCTCAAATGCATGGCAACTGCCAGCGTTCTCCCGATGCTCTGTTCACCCGTCATCAGCAATGTCCAAGTCACCAAGACCCTCATCGACGGCGGCGCACGACACAGTGTCCTATTTGTCAAGACGTTCGATAGCCTTCAAGTGCCATACGATTAGCTCCAGCCCACCAAGCCTTTCTCAGGAGTGACTGACGGCTCCACCACCCCGATAGGGCAAGTTCGCCTCCCTGTCACCTTCGGTCAGCGCGACAACTACCACACCGAGCTCATCGACTTCGACGTTGCCCACATCCGCCTGCCGTACAATGCCATCCTCGGGTACCCAGCGCTAGCCAAATTCATGGCAGTCACCCACCATGGCTACAACGTCCTGAAGATGTCGGGAAGTGGCAGAATCATCATGGTCCCCTGTGAAGAAAGAGACGCGGTGTGCTCCCTCGAGCGCATCTTCCAAGCTGCATCAATCAAAGACCCTGACAACGCGGGTGTGCAGTACCCTCCTGAGGCCAACCCCAAGAAGAAGAAGCGGCTCCTCCGCACTAGGCCTCAAGGGAGCGGCGCCTCCAGCAGCACCACCTCAGGATCTGTGCCCGTGCTGTTGGGTTTCGTAGTAATTTCAAAAAAATTCCTACGCACACGCAAGATCATGGTGATGCATAGCAACGAGAGGGGGAGAGTGTGATCTACATACCCTTGTAGATCGACAACGGAAGCGTTAACTTGGTTGATGTAGTCGTACGTCTCCACGGCCCGACCGATCAAGCACCGAAACTACGACACCTCCGAGTTCTAGCACACGTTCAGCTCGACGACGATCCCCGGACTCCGATCCAGCAAAGTGCCGGGGAAGAGTTCCGTCAGCACGATGGCGTGGTGACGATCTTGATGTACTACCGTCATAGGGCTTCGCCTAAGCACCGCTACAATATTATCGAGGACTATGGTGGAAGGGGGCACCGCACACGGCTAAGAATATGATCACGTGGATCAACTTGTGTCTCTAGGGGTGCCCCGTGCCTCCGTATATAAAGGCTCAAAGGGGGGGGGGGCTGGCCGGCCAAGAGGTGGCGCGCCAGGAGGACTCCTACTCCTTCCGGGAGTAGGACTCCCCCCTTTCCTAGTTGGAATAGGATTCGCGGAGGGGGGAAAAGAGGAGAGAGAGGAGGAAGGGGGGCCGGCCCCCTCTCCTTGTCCTATTCGGACCAAAGGGGGGAGGGGTGCGCGGCCCAGCTCTGGCCACCTCTCCTCTCTTCCACTAAGGCCCACTAAGGCCCATATACCTCCCGGGGGGTTCCGATAACCTCCCGGTACTCCGGTAAAATCCCGATTTCATCCGGAACGCTTCCGATATCCAAATATAGGCTTCCAATATATCAATCTTTATGTATCGACGATTTCGAGACTCCTCGTCATGTCCGTGATCACATCCGGGACTCCGAACAACCTTCGGTACATCAAAATGCATAAACTCATAATATAACTGTCATCGTAACCTTAAGCGTGCGGACCCTACGGGTTCGAGAACAATGCAGACATGACCGAGACACGTCTCCGGTCAATAACCAATAGCGGAACCTGGATGCTCATATTGGCTCCTACATATTCTACGAAGATCTTTATCGGTCAGACCGCATAACAACATACGTTGTTCCCTTTGTCATCGGTATGTTACTTGCCCGAGATTCGATCGTCGGTATCCAATACCTAGTTCAATCTCGTTACCGGCAAGTCTCTTTACTCGTTCCGTAATACATCATCCCGCAACTAACTCATTAGTTGCAATGCTTGCAAGGCTTCAGTGATGTGCATTACCGAGAGGGCCCAGAGATACCTCTCCGACAATCGGAGTGACAAATCCTAATCTCGAAATACGCCAACCCAACAAGTACCTTTGGAGACACCTGTAGAGCTCCTTTATAATCACCCAGTTACGTTGTGACGTTTGGTAGCACACAAAGTGTTCCTCCGGCAAACGGGAGTTGCATAATCTCATAGTCATAGGAACATGTATAAGTCATGAAGAAAGCAATAGCAACATACTAAACGATCGGGTGCTAATCTAATGGAATGGGTCATGTCAATCAGATCATTCAACTAATGATGTGATCCCGTTAATCAAATGACAACTCTTTGTCCATGGTTAGGAAACATAACCATCTTTGATTAACAAGCTAGTCAAGTAGAGGCATACTAGTGACACTCTGTTTGTCTATGTATTCACACATGTATTATGTTTCCGGTTAATACAATTCTAGCATGAATAATAAACTTTTATCATGATATAAGGAAATAAATAATAACTTTATTATTGCCTCTAGGGCATATTTCCTTCAGTCTCCCACTTGCACTAGAGTCAATAATCTAGATTATACTGTAATTATTCTAACACCCATGGAGCCTTGGTGTTGATCATGTTTTGCTCGTGGAAGAGGCTTAGTCAATGGGTCTGCTACATTCAGATCCGTATGTATCTTGCAAATCTCTATGTCTCCCACCTGGACTAGATCCCGGATGGAATTGAAGAGTCTCTTGATGTGCTTGGTTCTCTTGTGAAATCTGGATTCCTTCGCCAAGGCAATTGCACCAGTATTGTCACAAAAGATTTTCATTGGACCCGAAGCACTAGGTATGACACCTAGATCGGATATGAACTCCTTCATCCAGACTCCTTCGTTTGCTGCTTCCGAAGCAGCTATGTACTCCGCTTCACATGTAGATCCCGCCATGACGCTTTGTTTAGAACTACACCAACTGACAGCTCCACCGTTTAATGTACACACGTATCCGGTTTGCGATATAGAATTGTCCGGATCAGTGTCAAAGCTTGCATCCACGTAACCGTTTACGATGAGCTTTTTGTCACCTCCATATACGAGAAACATATCCTTAGTCCTTTTAAGGTACTTCAGGATGTTCTTGACCGCTGTCCAGTGGTCCACTCCTGGATTACTTTGGTACCTCCCTGCTAGACTTATAGAAAGGCACACATCAGGTCTGGTACACAGCATTGCATACATGATAGAGCCTATGGCTGAAGCATAGGGAACATCTTTCATTTTCTCTCTATCTTCTGCAGTGGTCGGGCATTGAGTCTGACTCAACTTCACACCTTGTAACACAGGCAAGAACCCTTTCTTTGCTTGATCCATTTTGCACTTCTTCAAAACTTTGTCAAGGTATGTGCTTTGTGAAAGTCCAATTAAGCGTCTTGATCTATCTCTATAGATCTTAATGCCTAATATGTAAGCAGCTTCACCGAGGTCTTTGATTGAAAAACTCTTATTCAAGTATCCCTTTATGCTATCCAGAAATTCTATATCATTTCCAATCAGTAATATGTCATCCACATATAATATCAGAAATGCTACAGAGCTCCCACTCACTTTCTTGTAAATACAGGCTTCTCCGAAAGTCTGTATAAAACCAAATGCTTTGATCACACTATCAAAGCGTTTATTCCAACTCCGAGAGGCTTGCACCAGTCCATAAATGGATCGCTGGAGCTTGCACACTTTGTTAGCTCCCTTTGGATCGACAAAACCCTCTGGTTGCATCATATACAACTCTTCTTCCAGAAATCCATTCAGGAATGCAGTTTTGACATCCATCTGCCAAATTTCATAATCATAAAATGCGGCAATTGCTAACATGATTCGGACAGACTTAAGCATCGCTATGGGTGAGAAGGTCTCATCGTAGTGAATCCCTTGAACTTGCCGAAACCCTTTTGCGACAAGTCGAGCTTTGTAGATAGTAATATTACCATCGGCGTCAGTCTTCTTCTTGAAGATCCATTTATTCTCAATTGCTTGCCGATCATTGGGCAAGTCAACCAAAGTCCACACTTTGTTCTCATACATCGATCCCATCTCAGATTTCATGGTTCAAGCCATTTTGCGGAATCTGGGCTCACCATCGCTTCTTCATAGTTTGTAGGTTCATCATGATCTAGTAGCATGACTTCCAGAACAGGATTATCGTACCACTCTGGCGCGGATCTCACTCTGGTTGATCTACGAGGTTCAGTAGTGTCTTGTTCTGAAGTTTCATGATCATTATCATTAGCTTCCTCACTAATTGGTGTAGGTGTCACAGAAACAGTTTTCTGTGATGCACTACTTTCCAATAAGGGAGCAGGTACAGTTACCTCGTCAAGTTCTACTTTCCTCCCACTCACTTCTTTCGAGAGAAACTCCTTCTCCAGAAAGTTTCCGAACTTAGCAACAAAAGTCTTGCCTTCGGATCTGTGATAGAAGGTGTATCCAATAGTCTCCTTTGGATATCCTATGAAGACACATTTCTCCGATTTGGGTTCGAGCTTATCAGGTTGAAGCTTTTTCACATAAGCATCGCAGCCCCAAACTTTCAGAAACGACAACTTTGGTTTCTTGCCAAGCCATAGTTCATAAGGCGTTGTCTCAACGGATTTTGATGGTGCCCTATTTAACGTGTATGCGGCCGTCTCCAAAGCATAACCCCAAAACGATAGCGGTAAATCAGTAAGAGACATCATAGATCGCACCATATCTAGTAAAGTACGATTACGACGTTCAGACACACCATTATGCTGTGGTGTTCCGGGTGGCGTGAGTTGCGAAACTATTCCGCATTGTTTCAAATGTACACCAAACTCGTAACTCAAATATTCTCCTCCACGATCAGATCGTAGAAACTTTATTTTCTTGTTACGATGTTTTTCGACTTCACTCTGAAATTCTTTGAACTTTTCAAACGTTTCAGACTTATGTTTCATTAAGTAGATATACCCATATCTGCTTAAGTCATCTGTGAAGGTGAGAAAATAACGATATCCGCCACGAGCCTCAATATTCATTGGACCACATACATCTGTATGTATGATTTCCAACAAATCTGTTGCTCTCTCCATAGTACCGGAGAACGACATTTTAGTCATCTTGCCCATGAGGCACGGTTCGCAAGTACCAAGTGATTCATAATCAAGTGGTTCCAAAAGTCCATCAGTATGGAGTTTCTTCATGCGCTTTACACCGATATGACCTAAACGGCAGTGCCACAAATAAGTTGCACTATCATTATCAACTCTGCATCTTTTGTCTTCAACATTATGAATATGTGTGTCACTACTATCGAGATTCAATAAGAATAGACCATTCTTCAAGGGTGCATGACCATAAAAGATATTACTCATATAAATAGAACAACCATTATTCTCTGATTTAAATGAATAACCATCTCGCATCAAACAAGATCCAGATATAATGTTCATGCTTAACGCTGGCACCAAATAACAATTATTTAGGTCTAATATTAATCCCGAAGGTAGATGTAGAGGTAGCGCGCCGACTGCGATCACATCGACTTTGGAACCGTTTCCCACGCGCATCGTCACCTCGTCCTTAGCCAATCTTCACTTAATCCATAGTCCCTGTTTCAAGTTGCAAATATTAGCAACAGAACCAGTATCAAATACCCAGGTGCTACTGCGAGCATTAGTAAGGTACACATCAATAACATGTATATCACATATACCTTTGTTCACCTTGCCATCCTTCTTATCCGCCAAATACTTGGGGCAGTTCCGCTTCCAGTGACCAGTCTGCTTGCAGTAGAAGCACTCAGTTTCAGGCTTAGGTCCAGACTTGGGTTTCTTCTCTTGAGCAGCAACTTGCTTGCTGTTCTTCTTGAAGTTCCCCTTCTTCTTCCCTTTGCCCTTTTTCTTGAAACTAGTGGTCTTGTTGACCATCAACACTTGATGCTCCTTCTTGATTTCTACCTCCGCAGCTTTCAGCATTGCGAAGATCTCGGGAATAGTTTTATTCATCCCTTGCATATTATAGTTCATCACGAAGCTCTTGTAGCTTGGTGGAAGTGATTGGAGAATTCTATCAATGACGCTATCATCCGGAAGATTAACTCCCAGTTGAATCAAGTGATTACAATTCCCAGACATCTTGAGTATATGCTCACTGACAGAACTGTTCTCCTCCATCTTGCAGCTATAGAACTTATTGGAGACTTCATATCTCTCAATCCGGGCATTTGCTTGAAATATTAACTTCAACTCCTGGAACATCTCATATGCCCCATGACGTTCAAAACATCGTTGAAGTCCCAGTTCTAAGCCGTAAAGCATGGCACATTGAACTATCGAGTAGTCATCAGCTTTGCTCTGACAGACATTCATAACATCTGGTGTTGCTCCAGCAGCAGGCCTGGCACCCAGCGGTGCTTCCAGGACGTAATTCTTCTGTGCAGCAATGAGGATAATCTTCAAGTTACGGACCCAGTCCGTGTAATTGCTTCCATCATCTTTCAACTTTGCTTTCTCAAGGAACGCATTAAAATTCAATGGTACAACAGCGGCCATCTATCTACAATCAAACATACATAAGCAAGATACTATCAGGTACTAAGTTCATGATAAATTTAGGTTCAATTAATCATATTACTTAAATAACTCCCACTTAGATAGACATCCCTCTAATCCTCTAAGTGATTACGTGATCCAAGTCAACTAAACCATGTCCGATCATCACGTGAGATGGAGTAGTTTCATTGGTGAACATCACTATGTTGATCATATCTACTATATGATTCATGCTCGACCTTTCGATCTCCGTGTTCCGAGGCCATATCTGTATATGCTTGGCTCGTCAAGTATAACCTGAGTATTCTGCGTGTGCAACTGTTTTGCACCCATTGTATTTGAACGTAGAGCCTATCACACCCGATCATCACGTGGTGTCTCAGCACGAAGAACTTTCGCAATGGTGCATACTTAGGGAGAACACTTCTTGATAATTAGTGAGAGATCATCTTATAATGCTACCGTCAATCAAAGCAAGATAAGATGCATAAAAGATAAACATCACATGCAATCAATATAAGTGATATGATATGGCCATCATCATCTTGTGCTCGTGATCTCCATCCTCGAAGCACCGTCGTGATCACCATCGTCACCGGCGCGACACCTTGATCTCCATTGTAGCATCGTTGTCGTCTCGCCAATCTCATGCTTCCACGACTATCGCTACCTCTTAGTGATAAAGTAAAGCATTACAGCGCGATTGCATTGCATACAATAAAGCGACAACCATATGGCTCCTGCCAGTTGCCGATAACTCGGTTACAAAACATGATCATCTCATACAATAATATTTAGCATCATGTCTTGACCATATCACATCACAAGATGCCCTGCAAAAACAAGTTAGACGTCCTCTACTTTGTTGTTGCAAGTTTTACGTGGCTGCTACGAGCTTAAGCAAGAACCAATCTTACCTACACATCAAAACCACAACGATAGTTTGTCAAGTTGGTGATGTTTTAACCTTCGCAAGGACCGGGCGTAGCCACACTCGGTTCAACTAAAGTTGACAAACTGTCACCCGCTAGCCACCTTTGTGCAAAGCACGTCGGGAGAACCGGTCTCGCGTAAGCGTACGCGTAATGTCGGTCCGGGCCGCTTCGTCCAACAATACCGCCGAACCAAAGTATGACATGCTGTTAAGCAGTATGACTTATATCGCCCACAACTCACTTGTGTTCTACTCGTGCATATAACATCAACACATAAAACCTAGGCTCGGATGCCACTGTTGGGTTTCGTAGTAATTTCAAATTTTTTCCTACGCACACGCAAGTTCATGGTGATGCATAGCAACGAGAGGGGGAGAGTGTGATCTACGTACTCTTGTAGATCGACAACGGAAGCGTTAACTTGGTTGATGTAGTCGTACGTCTCCACGGCCCGACCGATCAAGCACCGAAACTACGGCACCTCCGAGTTCTAGCACACGTTCAGCTCGACGACGATCCCTGGACTCCGATCCAGCAAAGTGCCGGGGAAGAGTTCCATCAGCACGACGGCGTGGTGACGATCTTGATGTACTACCGTCACAGGGCTTCGCCTAAGCACCGCTACAATATTATCGAGGACTATGGTGGAAGGGGGCACCGCACACGGCTAAGAATATGATCACGTGGATCAACTTGTGTCTCTAGGGATGCCCCGTGCCTCCGTATATAAAGGCTCAAAGGGGGGGGGGGGCTGGCCGGCCAAGAGGTGGCATGCCAGGAGGAGTCCTACTCCTTCCGGGAGTAGGACTCCCCCCTTTCCTAGTTGGAATAGGATTCGCGGAGGGGGGAAAAGAGGAGAGAGAGGAGGAAGGGGGGCTGGCCCCCTCTCCTTGTCCTATTCGGACCAAAGGGGGGGAGGGGCGCGCGGCCCATCTCTGGCCACCTCTCCTCTCTTCCACTAAGGCCCACTAAGGCCCATATACCTCCCGGGGGGTTCCGGTAACCTCCCGGTAATCCGGTAAAATCCAGATTTCACCCGGAACGCTTCCAATATCCAAATATAGGCTTCCAATATATCAATCTTTATGTATCGACCATTTCGAGACTCCTCGTCATGTCCGTGATCACATCCGGGACTCCGAACTCCTTCGGTACATCAAAACACATAAACTCATAATATAACCGTCATCGTAACCTTAAGCGTGCGGACCCTATGGGTTCGAGAACAATGTAGACATGACCGAGACACGTCTCCGGTCAATAACCAATAGCGGAACCTGGATTCCCATATTGGCTCCTACATATTCTACGAAGATCTTTTATCGGTCAGACCGCATAACAACATACGTTGTTCCCTTTGTCATCGGTATGTTACTTGCCCGAGATTCGATCGTCGGTATCCAATACCTAGTTCAATCTCGTTACCGGCAAGTCTCTTTACTCGTTCCGTAATACATCATCCCGCAACTAACTCATTAGTTGCAATGCTTGCAAGGCTTCAGTGATGTGCATTACCGAGAGGGCCCAGAGATACCTCTCCGACAATCGGAGTGACAAATCCTAATCTCGAAATACGCCAACCCAACATGTACCTTTGGAGACACCTGTAGAGCTCCTTTATAATCACCCAGTTACGTTGTGACGTTTGGTAGCACACAAATTGTTCCTCCGGCAAACGGGAGTTGCAAAATCTCATAGTCATAGGAACATGTATAAGTCATGAAGAAAGCAATAGCAACATACTAAACGATCGGGTGCTAAGCTAATGGAATGGGTCATGTCAATTAGATCATTCAAATAATGATGTGATCCCGTTAATCAAATGACAACTCTTTGTCCATGGTTAGGAAACATAACCATCTTTGATTAACGAGCTAGTCAAGTAGAGGCATACTAGTGACACTCTGTTTGTCTATGTATTCACACATGTATTATGTTTCCGGTTAATACAATTCTAGCATGAATAATAAACTTTTATCATGATATAAGGAAATAAATAATAACTTTATTATTGCCTCTAGGGCATATTTCCTTCACGTTCCTGGGGCGCCTTCCTCCCTCGCATAGGGAGGCGCGCCCACGCCATCCTCGGGCAGGGCTCAGGGGCTCTCTTCTGGAGGGCCTCGGACCTGGCCAACGTCATGAGGGAGGCGCTCGGACACCATGTGGAGGCGTGCTTCGTGCCACGTTTCCCTCAGGAGGACACTGGGCGAGGAGCGCCTGGCGCTCGGGAGTTCATCATCGAGGAAGCAGGGGCAATATGCGGTGACCGCCGCCCACTTGGCGCTGCTCCCCATCTAGGCGAGGGTGGAGAGTTGCGCGTCTGCATCGACATCCCGGGGCTCAATAGGGCTGCATCTCAAGAGCGCTTCTGGCCTTCGCGTGCTGGACGGTGTGAGGGTCCACCTCATAGCTACGTTCGCATGCTGTTCGGCCTGCCGAGCGTGGCAACCGCCTTCCAGCGCGATATGCGGAGCATCCTGGCAGGTCAGGAGGCCAGGCACCACGCAGTCTTGGCGGAGATGGAGACGGTCCTAAGGAGGCCACCTAAGCCTCCAGAGCCTCCCGAGGCTCTGGGTCTCGACAGCTCGTGAGGAGCGACTTCTTTGCCACGCATCTTCAGCTACCCCAACACTCCTTCAACTACCAAACCAGGTGACATTTTCCACGTTTACTTAGCTGGAAGCGCCCCCTGGGCTGCATCATTCCCAGACCGCGTGGGTCTGTTCCTATGGAATGTATCCACTTGCATCTTTAGTTCACTCTGCTAGGGGCGCCCCTCGGGCTGCATCATCCCAGGCCGCTCGGGTCCGTCCCAGTGGCATGTATCGTTCTTGCATTTACCTAAGCTAGTTTGCGTTTCATGTGTAATCTATCTATGGTTATCACCTGGTTGATTGTCACCCACCATGGGAGCCGCATGCCGACAATCTTTCTTCAGGATCCTTCGCATGAGAAGGCTAGGCACGGCGTCTGTTCTCGGGCCCGTCCCTACAGCATCGATAAATCCAACGGCTGAGATCTGTCTGGCGGGCCGGCCCCGTTCACGTCACCTGTTGGGGTCATTGATGCTTGGCCTTCTCATGCGATAGCCTCAGGAAATTCATTCGGTGCAGGTTGTCTAACCATCTCGCAGGAATGCCACAACCATCAAGAACCAAGACCAGGCGCAACCCGCCTTGAGGCAGGGCCTCGTGAGTCCCGTGCTGGCTCAAGAGTGCACAGACAAACCTCGTCTAACCCTACCATGCAAGCCATGTGTCAGGGCAGGGCTGTACATGCCCCGGGAGCTCTCCGCAGTAGGGAGTCCCCTCCCACATGCCAGTGGAAGCACCATGCTCCGCGCTGGCAGTCGACACTGGCGAGGAGCGGCTATGCCTGTGCAAGTGCGGAAGCGCTATGCTCCGTGCTGGTGATAAACAACTGAGTGCGGCCCCATGGTCGTATCAACCTCAGGGATCCTCCGAGCTTAGTGTTTGGCCCCATGCAACACCTCCCCTCGGGAGAGTCGCGCGAGGGGGCTGGGCACGGGGGCTGCGCTTGGGTCACGCCCAAGCGTATGCCACCCTGCCAGGTCCCTCGGACCTGGTCTTGCGCCTCCCAAGCGGAGCCAAGGTACGAAGGTCGTTTGAACGTCAAGGGGGACTCCTGAGCATCATGACTCAGGAGCCTAACCGACCACATAGCCCCTCACTCCTTGGTCCGTCCTGGTGATCCGGACGGCCCAATGGCGGCTGAGGTATGCGCGGGGTCAGGCCCTACTGACATAGAAAACTAGGCCTACTCCCAGATCTCCTTTCTATAGGCTGTTTGCGCGTCAAGGGGGACTCCTGAGCATCGCGACTCAGGAGCCTAACTGATCACGTAGCCCCTCACTCCTTGGCCCGTCCTTGTGATCCGGATGGCCCAACGGCGGCTGAGGTATGCGCGGGGTCGGGCCCTACTGACATAGAACGTAAAGCAAATGGAAAGGAAATCACAGAATTTCAAAGCAAATATTACAAGACATATTGTTCTCCTGAAACCAAACACGAGTTTAACGCTTCCACGAGGCATGGTGCATATTACAGAAACTGAAACAGGAAAGGAGCCGCCAACAGGTTACCCCATCATCCCTGGACACCATCGTCGCCTACAAGGGATGCTTCTTCTTCAACCGCCTCACCTTCACCTGTACCACCGCCAGGGTTGCAGGATCAGTAGCACCGTTGGTCGGGAGCATGGGAGCAAAGGCACGGAACCTCTTTAGCAGGGCCTCCACCTGACCCTTCACAGTTGCAGCAGCGGCCTCGCAATGCTCGTCTTTCACAGGCTCCAGCAGCTCGTCAAGGCGGGTGGCAGGATCACGGAGATGGAGGTGGCTGAGGACGCGCGTCAGCGCGACTGAGGAAAGAACACGGGCTTCTTCTTCCGCCATGGGGCCGATGCCGCTCACAACGTCCTCTAGCGCACCGACCAGATAAGGAAACAGTTGGGTGGGGCCCTCGTCGGCGGCAGCCAGCAGCTCCTCCAAGCCCTTCTCGTACAGCGACTGCAGTGCCGTCCGAGACCTCTCCTCAAGGAGCTTGAAGGCCGCGCGGTCCTCAGCCAGGACCTTTGCCTTGACGTCAAGCTCGACCTTCTCCGCCTTCAGCTTTAGCTCCAGCTCCTCCAGCCGGCTGCGCTCCGTGGCCTGTGCCTTCGCCAACTGCTCCAGTTCGGCGTCACGATCCTTGACGGCGTCCTCTCGGGCCTTCATCTTATCCTCCTCCGCCTTGCGGCCTCGAGCTTCTTTTGCGCGCTCCCTCCGCATGGTCTCCAACTCAGCCTACAGCGACCGGCAGCGGTCCTGGGCGGTCCTGGCATCCTTCAGCACCACCTCGCGGGCGGCCACAGCTTGGGCGATGGCCTCCCTGTCCTTCTCGGAGTCGACAACAGCCTGGCTTAGCATCGCCTGGACGGACACATCGGAATGAAGCCAACCAGAGACCAGCTCCAGGCGCCCGGCCACCAGGTGACGTTCGGTGCCTGGAAGATCTTCTTGCAGGAGGGCCATCACAGAAAGAGCGCGCTCCAGGACATCAGGAGAGGCAGAAGGGCCTGGAGACAGTACTGCGGCAGGAGGAGGAGGAGGCAACGTAGTCACCATGGCCTGGGAGGCCAGAGGCTCCTAAGCCTCGGGGACCCCAGCGCCCAAGCCGGACGTTGGCACCTCCGGAGCCAGCGGGGCCACAGGGGCTGACTCCTCCCGAGGATGCTCCACCCAGCCCCGCGGGGATGATCGGGCTGGAGAAGCACGAGCGTCGTCGCTGCCCTTACCCATGGAGAGGGGTGCAGCCGCAGGAGGCAATATGGGCTCGAGCAATACCACCTCGTCCCCCTTTCTCTTCTTCGCCGCGGGCGTCGGCCTAGTTGCACAACAAAGAAAGAGTCAAGGACGAGCGGCAGAAGCAAGAACAAGGTAGGACAAGAACACTTACTGGACCACCACGGCGTGGTCCCTCCCCTTCTTAAGCTTGAAGCCGGAGAGCCTCGCAGCCCAAGGCGGAGGCGCGCGAGCTCCAGGAGCAGAACTAGGGGCAGCAGATGGGCCGCAAGCAGCTCCATGTAGCGTCGAGGCAGGAGCGTCATCCAGGGACAGCAGCGCCGACCTGTCCTTCGTCGGAACCACGGGCGGCTCCTCCCACTCCGGGAGGATGTCGGCCTCGTCATCGTCATCAGGCAGGGTGCGGAGGATGTCGGCCTTGCGAAAGGGCGAGGTCTCCCCCATCCCCTCGGGGGTCGCCTCCGAGTCGCGCTCCTCGTCCTCCTTCTCTTCCCCATCCCTGTGGGAATCACCAGAAGACATGTCCACCATCGCCGTCGCCACCAGGACTCCAGGGGGCGCCGGTGGCACCAGGTCGTGCCCGTCAAAGGTGGGCATGGTGGCCGGGACTAGCGCCCCGTCCTTCCGAAGGAACAAGGGAGCGTGGGCACTCGGCGGATACTCCTGCTCATCCCCGACCAAGAAGCAGAGAGGCACGGCCAGCTCCCCTTTAGACAAGGCCTCCGGACTCAAGCGGAGCTTGTCCTCTCCGTCCCCGAGCGTCTACAAGGGACACGAGCGCGCTTGGAGAGGAGCCATCCGCAGCATCAGGAACTCTCTTAGGAGCATGGCCCCCGTCAGCTTCGCTGCCTTCGCGTTGCCCATCCTCCGGTCGGCGGTCATATTCTCTAGCACCGACTTCACTCGGTCATCAGTAAGCTTCGCTCGGGACCACCCCTCGTCAGATTGGGGCATCTCCGTTGGCAGCTTCAAACGTGGGTGGACACACTTAGCATCCATCATGACCCAGTTGCTCCTGAAGCCCTTGGCCTTCTTGCCGGCCTTTGAGATCGCGTTGGCCTTGCCGGCTACCACGAAGTTGGCGCACCCCGAGGTGTGGCGGCCGTTGATTCGGAGGAAGAAGAAGTGGTGCAGCAGTGCCACGGACGGCATCACCCCAATATACGCCTCAAAGTAGAAGGCAAATATCGACAAGAGAAGAACGGAGTTGGGATGGAGACGGAGAGCCTGCAACCTGTAATGTTGGAGGACCTCATAGAAGAAGTTGGTGGAGGGGGGAACCAGGCCAGAGACGATGCTGCTCATAAAGAAGGGGTAGAAGGAGCTCTTCGAAGCCTCCGGCACGGCAGAGCCAGACCAGAGCTCGGTCTTCCCCTTCTTGTTGTTTTCCCCCGCCGTTAGCAGACGCGTGGCGACAAGGTTCTTCTCTGAGACGTTGGGCACGTCAAGAGCCAGCTCGTACCAGGCAGGCGGCGAAACGGCCTTGGGCTTCTGGGGCGCCATTGGTCGAAAGCTCGAAAGGGGATTGGAGCAGATCTAGATATTTCGGAAGCAAGGAGCGAGAGAGGGGATCTGGAGCAAGACGAAGGCAAGCAATGAAGGCAAGCATTTCCCACACCGGCCTTTTTTGTCAGACGGGTAGTTGCCGAGGCAGCATGGGGAAGCGGAGACACCCACGTCCAATCAGTCGCCACACGCCAACCGTGGCCGCAGGCTGTTGGGGCCCATGGCGCTCCGCACTTGTCCTTTGGCTTCGCCTCGAAGCCAAGTCCGCGCGTGCCTTCGGCTCGGGGGCTACTGTCGGCATTCTAGGAACGGGGGTCCCTAGACTTGAATGCCTGTGGCCCGTGGCATGACTCCACTAGCGGCCCCGTACGACCCATCTTCACCAGCAAACACTCAAGACCCTCGCGAGGCAGACGATGCAAGACCTCCTCGGGGGCGGCCTCGCCAGGCTGGCTCGCGAGGTGTGGAGAGATCAATGCAAGGGACACCTCGCGAAGTTCCTGTGACGCAAGCCATGACGACGTGTCCTCGTTTCCTCTTTGGTGCTAAAGGGGAAAGCGCAGGCAAGGAGTCCCGAGGCATCAGGCAAAGGTTTCCATATCGGTGCAACAAGACCAAGACCAGCAGGACATCAAGATGGAGGTCACCATGGAGCCCAAGACGGCGTCATCACCAGAGCCTGTGGCAGGCGAAGACTACTTTTGTCAGGATAGCTTATACTAGCTGCCCCCTTCAAGTTGGCCGTTGTGGGATCCCTTCCTGCCTAATATCTGGGGAGAGGACAAGAGTCTCTATAAATAGGACTAGCCACCACCATAGAAAGGAAGGCTCATCTAGAGAGAGATTCCACCAAGCCACCACACTCACCAAGCACAAGTACACCTCTCCTCAGGAGGCTGTTCTTCCCTTGTAACTGTTCATCCTCAGCCCAAGAGGCAATCCACCACACCACACTGGAGTAGGGTATTACACCACATCGGTGGACCAAACCACTATAAACTCTTGTGTCTCTTGTTCTTTGGGTTCGTCGAGCTAGGCCGTGAGATCATGTTGTGTGCGAGCTAGAGAGGGGTAGAGATCTTCGTGCGCACCCCAGTGTTCGAACCTCAAGGGTTTTGTCGAAACCCGAAATCCAGCAGTCCCGACTGTCAGGCACTTCCTTGCATGCGAAGATGCAGCTGGTGGTTCCCAGCAGTTAGGGCGGCGAATCTTTTTTTTGCCCGTAATATGGACGCACTTCCTTGCGTGCGAAGATGTAGCTGGTGGGTCCAAGCAGTCAGGGGGGAATTTTTTTTCCGTGAAACTCAGTGGCCCATCCGGTGGGTCCCTACTGTCAGGTGGAGGAATCATTATTTTTCGCGTAATAAGGACCACTTCCTTGCTGCGGCCTTGGACCCTGCTGTCAGCCTCTCTGTCGGTGTCAAAACCGGCGGATCTCGGGTAGGGGGTCCCAAACTATGCGTCTAAGGTCGATGGTAACAGGAGACAGGGGACACAATGTTTAAACCAGGTTCGTGCCCTCTCTATGGAGGTAATACCCTACGTCCTGCTTGATTGATCTTGATGAATATGAGTATTACAAGAGTTGATCTACCACGAGATCGTAATGGCTAAACCCTAGAGGTCTAGCTTGTATGGCTATGATAATATCTATCCTTCGGACTAAGTCCTCCGGTTTATATAGACACCGGGAGGATCTAGGGTTACATAAGGTCGGTTACAAAGAAAGGAATCTACATATTTAGTCGCCAAGCTTGCCTTCCACGTCAAGGAGAGTCCCATCCGGACACGTGTGCAGTCTTCGGTCTTTGTATCTGCACAACCCATCAGTCCGGCCCATGGCTAACAGGCCGGACACCCGAGGACCCCTTAGTCCAGGACTCCCTCATTAGCCCCCGAACCAGGCTTCAATGACGATGTGTTCGGCACGCAGATTGTCTTCGGCATTGCAAGGCGGGTTCCTCCTCCGACAACTTTCAAGTAACATATTCAGTTTTTAATTCAAGGCCGTGCCCCTAGGCTTCTGTGCATTGATGACTTCAGCTGCCACGCGTCAGGCAAATGTAGACAGTCAGGGTATCCTTTTGTAAATAACACCCTAGCCATGCGAAAAATAGCGTCTATTTAAGGAGATTGGGTCTCAGATCCATTCGGCATCATATGGAGAAAATCCTCAGAGATTGCCAGGAAAGACCATTCCAACATGGCCAGCATTCCCAGCTCCTCCTCCTGTTCCAACCCGGAGAAAGGTGAGTGGGAGAGGTGCTCCGTGTCCCACAGTCGATTGGCGAAGTTGCAAACTCATAAACCCACAATTCATCAGTCTCAACAAACACACCGCAAAAAGAAGATTACATCGAATAGATCTCCACAAGCGAGGGGGAGAACGTTGTATTGAGATTCAAAGAGAGAGAAGAAGCCATTTAGCTACTAACTATGGACCCGAAGGTCTGAGGTAAACTACTCACACTTCATCGGAGGGGCTAGGATGATGTAGAAGCCCTCCGTGATGACGGCCCTCTTCTGGCGGAGCTCCGGAACAGGCCCAAGATGGGATCTCATGGATACAGAAAGTTGCGGCGGTGGAATTAGGTTTTTGGCTCCTGTTCTGATCGTTTGGGGGTACGTGTGTATATATAGGAGGAAGAAGTACGCCGGAGGAGAAACGAGGGGCCCACGAGGCAGGGGCACGCCCTAGGGGGGCGCCCCCACCCTTGTGACCGCCTCTTTTGTTCCTTGGAGCAGGGTCCAAGTCTCCTGGATCACGTTCATTGAGAAAATCACGTTCCTAAAGATTTTATTCCGTTTGGACTCCATTTGATATTCCGTTTATCCGAAACACTGAAATAGGCAAAGAAACAACAATTCTGGGCTGGGCCTCCGGTTAATAGGTTAGTCCCAAAAATAATATAAAAGTGGAAAATAAAGCCCAATATAGTCCAAAACAGTAGATAATATAGCATGGAGCAATCAAAAATTATAGATATGTTGGAGACGTATCCGGCATCCCCAAGCTTAATTCCTGCTCGTCCTCGAGTAGGTAAATGATAAAAAGAGAATTTTTTATGCGGAGTGCTACTTGGCATAATTTCAATGTAAATCTTCTTAATTGTGGTATGAATATTCAGATTAGAAAGATTCAAGACAAAATTTTATATTGACATAAAAATAATAATACTTCAAGCATACTAACAAAGCAATTATGTCTTCTCAAAATAACATGGCCAAAGAAAGTTATCCCTACAAAATCATATAGTCTGGCTATGCTCCATCTTCACCACACAAAGTATTTAAATCATGCACAACCCCGATGACAAGCCAAGCAATTGTTTCATACTCTAACTTTTTCAAAAAAAATTCAATCTTCACGCAATACATGAGCGTGAGCCATGGATATAGCACTATAGGTGGAATAGAATGGTGGTTGTGGAGAAGACAAAAGGAGGGGAAGATAGTCTCACATCAACTAGGCGTATCAATGGGCTATGGAGATGCCCATCAATAGATATCAATGTGAGTGAGTAGGGATTGCCATGCAACAGATGCACTAGAGCTATAAATGTATGAAAGCTCAACAAAAGAAACTAAGTGGGTGTGCATCCAACTTGCTTGCTCACGAAGACCTAGGTTAATTTTCAGGAAGCCCATCATTTGAATATACAAGACAAGTTCTATAATGTAAAATTCCCACTAGTATATGAAAGTTACAACATATGAGACTCTCTATATGAAGGACATGGTGCTACTTTGAAGCACAATATATGAGACTCGCTATATCATGGTGCTACTTTGAAGCACAAGTGTGGTAAAAGGATAGTAGCATTGCCCCTTTTTATTTATTTTCCCTTTTTTTTGGGCCTTCTTTTTTTCTTTGGCCTTTCTCCCTTTTTTTATTGGGACAATGCTCTATTGAATGATGATCATCACACTTCTATTTATTTACAACTCAATGATTACAACTCGATTCTAAAACAAAGTATGACTCTATATGGATGCCTCCGGCGGTGTACCGGGATATGCAATGAATCAAGAGTGACAAGTATGAAGAAATTATGAACGGTGGTTTTGCCACAAATACTATGTCAACTACATGATCATGCTAAGAAATATGACAATGATGAATGTGTCATGATGAACTAGATGGTGGAAAGTTGCATGGCAATATATCTCAGAATGGCTATGGAAATGCCATAATAGGTAGGTATGGTGGCTGTTTTGAGGAAGGTATATGGTAGGTGTATGATATCGGCGAAAGGTGCGCGGTATTAGAGAGGCTAGCAAAGGTGGAAGGGTGAGAGTGCGTATAATCCATGGACTCAACATTAGTCATAAAGAACTCATATACTTATTGCAAAAATCTAGAAGTTATCAAAGCAAAGTATTACGCGCATGCTCCTAGGGGGATAGATTGGTAGGAAAAGACCATCGCTCGTCCCCGACCGCCACTCATAAGGAAGACAATCAATAAACAAATCATGCTCCGACTTCGTTACATAACGGTTCACCATACATGCATGCTACGGGAATCACAAACTCTAACACAAGTATTCTTTAAACTCACAACTACTCAACAAGCATGACTTTAATATTATCACCTCCATATCTCAAAACAATTATCATGCTTCAATCTTTTCTTAGTATTCAACACACTCAAAAGAAAGTTTCACAAATCTTGAATACCAAGCATATTATTATTAAGCAAATTACCATGCTATTAAGAGACTCTCAAAATAATTTAAGTGAAGTGTTGGGGATATTACTACTGGGCGTAAACCGGCCTATCTGGGCCGGGTTAACTTCATCAGTAGTTAATTATGTTAAAGCCCAAGAAGGCAGATGAGAGCTCAAGGCCCATAGTCGGTTTAAGGCCTGTAGCCGTAAACCGGCGTTGGTATGTAACTTGTATTGTAATTTAGGAATAAGTAGAGACCAAACCGGACACATCTATGAGCCGGTATTGGGAATATGTGAACCGACGGGCGTCACCCGTGTATATAAGGGGATGACCCGGCGGCGGTTCAGACAACAGACAACAACTCGACACTTAGGCGAAGCTTATTTGCTCCCTAGTCATCGAAACCCCATCAATTCCATCACAACTAGAAATAGGCTTTTACCTTCATCGAAGGGGCCGAACTAGTATAAACTCTCTTGCGTCCCTGTGTCCGTTTTAACCCCTTCAAGCTAACCCGTCGCGATGGCTCCATGAGTAAGTCCTTTCTCTAGGACATCTGCCGTGACAAAACCACGACAGTTGGCGCCCACCGTGGGGCCATCGCACGATGGTTTCAAGTTCTTGGAGGGCCGCTTTGAAGGACTCGAGGGCTACGCTGTGGGTCGGATGACTAAGAGTCGTCGCGGCATGCTCTACATCGATGATGCAGGCTAGGGCCCCGAGGCCGACTCAGTTGAGTACGGGTACCGGGTCCCCTTTGGTGGCATACATGTTTTCATCGGCAAGATCGGTGAACCGGGCCCTGAGCCGGACATCTGCACCAACCTCGTCAAAACGGCTCAGCGTGCGCGGTCCGCCCGGGTTAAACCGGCCGTGAAGCGTGCCTTCGTGGGAGTCATCCATGGAGGAAGTTACGAGGATGGATCGGAATCTCGCGGCGAGACCGTCGTTTATTTCGGCGACGAGTCATCAACCAGAGAAACCGAATCTCTATATCAGCTACAAGATGGCCGGATTGGGGGCTGTTCCGATGGCGACAGTATTCCGGACCCCTCTGATCTACCCAACCGAGTTGGAATATTCATGGCCGGCACACAAGCAGTGCTTCATTCTTCGACCGCTGCGCCAATAACCTCCGGTTCAGCAGTGGCGACAGCTGCCGGGGCAGGAAGCTCTGCACACCCGCCGGCTCAAGTTCTATCAGATCTATTTGATGCATTGGCTGTGCTTATGGCAGAAGCTAATCCGGCGGATCAGGAAGTCCACAATGCGGAGATTGCGAAGGTGAAGGAACAGATCACCCAGGCCAAGGCGGACCTGGCAGCTGAGAATGCCAGGATGACCACAGAGCGGGCCGCTTTAGACGCACAAGCCTACAGGCTCATGTTGGACCAGAACGCGTCGCATGAAGTCATGAGGAGGAAGTACCGATCCCGTTTTCCTTCGGTTTTCGAGGCCAGAGACCTTTTCAACACCCCTGGAGCAGGAACCAGCAATCCGCTGGAGGGAAACCGGCCGGAAGCTCCGGGGACCGATGCGCCGGTTCAGCCCCATCCGATGAATCCGCCTCGTCAAAACACTGTTATACCTCAGGCTGTTTCAACACCTCCGGGTCACTACTCCAACCCAATGGACAATCTCGTTGCCGCTGCTGCACGGCTGGAGGCCATTCCAATTGAAGGTGACTCGCCGTAGGCGGTAGAGACACGACGGGTCAAGGAGCTTCTTAGGACAGCTTTGGTCCAACAGGAAGCATACTCCTACAGCCGCGACCGGATCCACTCGACCCCTCGTCCAAGCCGGAGCTATAGCAGGCGTATGGATGAACCAGCAGTGTCAAGTAATGAACGATGTGGAGCACCCCGCGGCAACAACCCGGCGGGTGGTGCTGATAATGCTCAGGAAGTGGTGGACCGGGCCCGAGCGCGCAGGGAGGCCGAGTTAGCCGCACAGTATGAGGCTCGGCAGCTTACGCCGGTTCGTCCAACTATTTCGGTCGAACCCAGTGTTACTTCTAGCTCTTTGGGGGTGCTTTGCCTTGTCCCCGCTTTACGCAATGTGCGCCTGCCCAAGGATTTCAAGGGCCCGCGCAAGGTACCAAATTACACGGCGGATCAACCCCCAGAGACATGGGTGGAGAGCTATGAGATGGCCATGGAGATGCTTGATGTGGATGATGCGGCATGTGCGAAGTACTTCACCATGATGCTTGAAGGAACGGCCCGTACTTGGTTAAAAAGCTTATCGGCTAACTCTATCAGTTCATGGGCCCAATTACGAGCCTGGTTTATCAGTAATTTCAAGGATACATGTAAGCAGCCTATGTCGATAGTGGACTTAGCTGCCTGTGTCCAGGAGGAAGGAGAATCGACGACTCATTGGGTGCGCCGGGTTTCACAAGTGTTGCATTCATCAGACCACATCAACGCCGACACCGCAGTCTTAACCCTAGAAGGCAACTGCCGGTTTGGGCCCCTAAAGCTGAAGTTGGGACGGATGAAGCGCCATTGCACTGACATGGGGACCCTCATGGCTGCTTTGGTAAAGTATGCTGATTCTGATAGTACCAAGGATCCCGAATCTGATGATGACAAGGCAGGGAGGGGAAAGAGGAACAGCAACTCCAAAGGCCAGCAGCATCACTTGGCAGGCAATGGTGGAGGAGGCAAGCGTAAAGCGGATGGTAACATGGACTTTGTGGCTAATACCAACACGCAGGACAAGGGCTAGCGACGTAAGGGTAAACCGCCAAATCACAGTGGGGCACCCAACCCTAACCCGGACCGCCTAAATTATCTACTGAGCCAGCCCTGTCCAAGACATGGGACGAAGGAGGTGCTAGCAAACCACCTTTGGAAGGATTGCTTTATTATGCAGGAGTTCAAGAATTCTAATGCTTTCCGGTATGATCACGGCTCCGGCGGTGGCTCAAATTCCGGGCCGGGTTACGGTGGAGGAAATTCCGGTTCAGGATTTAATGGTAATCCGGGCGGACATAATAATCAAAATAATCAGAACAACCAAGGTGGTTATAACCAGCAGCAGCAACAGTCAGGTTACCAGAGCAACCCAAAGCAGTTGAATAGTGGGCAATACCATGTCTTCACCACTAGCTTGGACAAGCGAGATCGGAAGGTTCAGAGGCGGGCAGTCAACTCTGTTGAACCGGCCGTGCCCCATTATCTACGCTGGTCTGAACAGCCAATCATATGGAGCAGAGAGGATCACCCTCCCCAGGTTGATAATCCGGGTCAGTTGGCTCTGGTGGTGGCGCCTCAGGTGGGAGGTTACAAGTTCACCAAAGTGCTCACGGATGGAGGGAGCAGCATTAATATCTTGTACTATGAGACCTTCCATCGTATGAGACTAACAGATAAAAATCTCAAACCGTCCAATACGGTGTTCCATGGTGTGGTACCTGGCAAGTCAGCATATCCTGTTGGTAAGATAGCTTTGGAAGTGGCCTTTGGAGATGATCATGATTCCAGGTCGGAAACATTGACGTTTGAAGTGGTGAAAATCCAAAGTCCATATCACGCCCTGTTTGGGCGACCGGCCTACGCCAAGTTTATGGCACGGCCCTGTTATGTGTATTTGCAGCTCAAAATGCCGGGTCACAAAGGGACAATAACGGTTCACGAAAGCCATAAAATCGCTTTGGAGTGCGAGGAAGGAGATGCGGCCTACGCAGAGTCGGTTTGTGGCACCGAGGAGCTGAAGTATTATAAGGACAATGTTGATCCGGCGGACATGACTCCATTAAAGAAGCCAACTACGGAGCATGATCCGGCCCTTAAGTTCAAATCAGCAGCAGAAACTAAGCTTGTTGACTTCGTACCTGGCGATTCGTCCAAGCAGTTCAGCATCAGTGCCAACTTGGATCCGAAATAGGAAAGCGCGCTCATCGAGTTCATCCGTGAGAATCGGGACATTTTTGCATGGAAGCCCTCTGACATGCCAGGTGTACCGAGGTAACTCACTAAGCACACCCTTAATGTGGATCCTAAATACAAACCGGTGAAACAGTTCCTCCACCGGTTTAACGAAGAAAGACGCAAGGCGATTGGAGAAGAGGTAGCCAGGCTCTTAGCAGCTGGTTTTATTGTTGAAGTTTTTCACCCTGAGTGGCTTGCCAATCCGGTGCTAGTCCTTAAGAAAAACGGCACTAGGTGCATGTGTGTGGATTACACAGATCTTAATAAGGCTTGTCCAGCAGGTCCTTTTGCCCTCCCCCGTATTGATCAAATTATTGATGCTACGGCGGGTTGTGAGCGTTTAAGTTTTTTGGATGCATATTCTGGCTATCATCAGATCAAAATGGCAGTTAAGGACCAGGAGAAGACGGCATTCATAACTCCCTTTGGAGCCTTCTGCTATGTGTCTATGCCCTTTGGGATCAAGAGTGCCCAGGCAACTTATCAACGGTGTGTACAAAATTGTCTTCACAAGCAGATTGGCCGTAATGTACATGCTTACGTGGATGATATCGTGGTTATGTCTAGGGAGAAGGAGACTCTGGTTGACGATTTGAAGGAAACCTTTGATAACCTGAGGACGTACAAGATGATGCTTAATCCGGACAAGTGTGTCTTTGGTGTACCGGCGGGCAAGTTATTAGGTTTTTTGGTGTCCAACAGGGGAATTGAGGCTAATCCGGAGAAGATCACAGCCATCACCTCCCTGGCTAAACCGAAGTGTATCAATGATGTTCAACGCCTGGCAAGCTGGATTGCCGCATTAAGCCGGTTTATCAGCCACCTTGGTGAGAAGGCAATCCCTTTGTATCAGATGTTGAAGAAGACAGATCAGTTCGTCTGGAGTTCTGCTGCTGATGAAGCATTTGAGGACTTAAAGCGGCAATTGGCCAATCCGCCTGTGCTCGCTGCTCCCATTGACAAGGAGCCGTTACTGCTATATGTTGCTGCTAATGCTCGTGCGGTCAGCGTGGCTATTGTGGTGGAGCGAAAGGAGGCAGGTAAGGAGCATCCGGTTCAACGTCCGGTCTATTATATCAGCGAGGTACTCATTGAGTCCAAGCAAAGGTATCCGCATTGGCAGAAGCTGGTGTGCGGAGTTTTTATGGCAAGCCGGAAGCTTAAGCAATACTTCCAAGGACACCCAATTACGGTGGTCAGTTCTTCTCCTTTAGGGGATATCATCCAGAACCGGGAAGCGACTGGCCGGATTGCCAAGTGGGCTATGGAGCTTGGGCCGCACGGATTGAAGTATGTGCCTAGGACGGCGGTTAAGTCTCAAGCACTTGTTGATTTCATCAATGATTGGACGGAAATGCAAGCACCTGAAGAAAAGCCGGATCACACATATTGGACCATCCATTTTGACGGATCCAGGCAATTGGAAGGCTCGGGGGCTGGAGTCGTATTAACTTCCCCACGAGGTGATAAGTTTTGTTACGTTCTCTGCTTAATGTTCCCTTGTACTAACAATGCAGCTGAGTATGAAGCCTTGCTCCATGGTCTCCGGATGGCTAAGGAGATGAACCTAAGTCAAGTTAAGTGCTTCGGTGACTCGGACCTCGTGGCTCAACAAGTATCTGGCACTTGGGACTCCAAGGACCCACTCATGGCAGCATATCGTCATGAGGTGGATATTGTTGCAGGTCACTTTAAAGGCTATCAGGTGGACCACGTGGACCGACGGAAGAATGAAGCGGCGGACGCCTTAAGCCGGCTGGGCTCTCAGCAAAAACTGGTCCCGCCCAATGTTTTTCTGGATGTGCTGCACAACCCGTCGGTCAAGCTCCCTGGTGAAGCGGATTTGGCTATTCCTGATCCGGAAGCTCAATTGGTGGCAGCTCTTCATGTCATTCCGGATTGGACGCTTCCTTACCTGGCGTACATGAACCGGGGCGAATTACCAGAGGATGAGACTCTGGCCCGACAGATAATCCGGCAGTCCAAGTCCATGACTATTGTCAATGGCGAGTTGCATCATTGCAGTGTATCAGGGGCGTTTCAACGATGTGTGTCTCCTGAAGAAGGCTGTGAAATTTTGCGTGAGATCCACGAAGGAGATTTTGGTCACCACGCCGGTTCAAAATCTTTGGTAGCTAAAGCGTTTCGTCATGGCTTCTATTGGTTAACTGCTCATGCTGATGCGGAGGATCTGGTCAGACGATGTGATGGTTGCCAAAAGTTTTCAAGACATGCTCATGTGCCGGCTCAAGAATTGAGAATGATTCTAATTACTTGGCCTTTTGTGACTTGGGGGCTGGATATGGTTGGGCCTTTCAAAAGGTCCAAAGATAAGAAGACCCACCTCCTGGTGGCGGTTGACAAGTTTACGAAGTGGGTGGAGGCAGAACCTGTTAGCAAGTGTGATGCGGCCACGGCGGTTCAGTTCATCAAAAAGTGATTTTCCGGTTTGGCTTTCCACACAGTATCATCACAGATAATGGTACCAATTTGTCCAAAGGTGCCATGAAGGAGTTCTGCGAACGGGAGCACATCCGGCTTGACGTTTCATCAGTGGCACACCCACAGTCCAATGGTCAAGCAGAAAGGGCTAATCAAGAGATCTTGAAAGGCATCAAGCCCCGGCTTATGGTTCCTTTGCAGAGAACACCGTGTTGTTGGGTAGAAGAGTTACCATCTGTGTTATGGAGCATCAATAATACACCCAATAGATCAACAGGATACACACCGTTCTTCATGGTTTATGGAGCGGAGGCGGTTCTCCCCTATGATATCCGTGATGATTCACCTCGTGTGGCGGCTTATGTTGAAGCGGACAATGAGACAGCACGGCAAGACGCTTTGGACCTGTTGGATGAAGAACGTGACATAGCAGCCGCCCGCTCGGTGATTTACCAACAGGATCTTCGTCGTTATCACAGTCGCCGAGTCAGAACCAGAACCTTTCAGGAAGGAGATTTGGTGCTTCGGCTCATCCAAGATCACACTGATATGCATAAGCTATCCCCACCTTGGGAGGGACCTTTCATGGTCAGCAAGAATCTGCACAACGAGTCATACTATCTAATCGATATTCGAGAGCACAAAGACTCACGTACATCAGAGGAGGAGACCAACAGGCCGTGGAACATAGCTCATCTTCGGCCTTACTATACCTGAGCCATTGGCTCTACTTATGTACATATTACGACAATGTATATATTATGATTAAATATAATAAACCGGAACCTCAGCTAAAGCGGGGTATCTGTTCTTTTACATCATGTGTGGTTACACGGAGTTGTTCTAAAGCGGCCTCCGGTTTACCCCTTGAGTTAGCTTTTCAAAGCATCATGTTATATCACTTGGGGGCTTGGTCACGTCCGAACCAATGCAACACCTCTTGATAGGCGAAAGCCACCAGATCACTTGGGGACTTGGTCACGTCTGAACCAGTCACGCCTCTTGATCGGCCTAAGGCCACAGAATCACTTGGGGGCTTGGTCGAACCTGAACCATTGCCACGCCTCTTGATCGACATGAATGCCAAGGTTTCATTTGGGGACCTGGCTGACTTGAACCGTAGCTACACCTATCGGGAGCTTGGTCATGTCCGACCATGGTAACGCCATCTGATCGGCTCAAATAGGCCTCTTTTGCAAATGGTTTTATCATTGCCTTTGCTTCACAATTTTATTTGATAGATATTTCTTTCTTTTTGTTGCGCTTTTTAAACCGACAAAATTTTAAAACCGGTTCACACTGTCAATTGACGGAACACGGTTCTTTTTTAATCCAGAGACTATTTGCCCGGTTTGATTTTTTTGTTAACATCCTATTACGGAGTAACACGGTGTTTTATAACCCGGCACGGTTTACATGGTAAACCGGCATTATATATATACAGGAGCTGCTATCTCCTCCAACAGTGTGGGTTTATGAAACCTCCGCTTCAAGATTGGCTAAGCCAACTTCATGCCCAACGATGGCAGGTATTATGTATCTCAAAGATTTGATCATATGCTTAAATTTCAGATATTTTGATTTTATATATGCAGACATCATACTCCGCCTAACGGTACAACCACGGTGGCACTTTAAGATTTTTTATGTTGCAGAAAATACTTCGAAAAGTTCATCACCCAAAGAAAGCACAAGTTGCAGCGGTTATGCAAGAAGGCATATTAAGATCAAGAGTATCAGCTAGCCTATTACAAGGCAATACGGTGCCCAAAACAAGATCATTGTTTTTCAAAGGAGAAGCAGTTTAAACCGGCTGCCGGTTCAAGCTTGGTCACCAGCCTGGCCAGATGGTTGTGGGTCATCCCGCGCCGCTTCAACTTCAGTTTCTCTACCCAGCGGCTGGAAATCAATAGTTGTCCAGTCGATTCCCATTAATGCTTGAAAGACAGCTTCATCATGGATCAGCAACGATGGTTCAATATCGGGAGCGTAAGTATGCTTACGGATTTGGAGGGATGAGATTTTCCGCTTCATGAATTGGTGTAGCTACTCGCTTGTTTTGATTGTCATATTGGGCTTGATAATGACATAAGTCTGCTTCTTCAGCCAATTGACAAGCTAGCGGACGCACCTCCCGGTTTATTACTCGCAGATCCGCTTCACTAAACTCTGACCCGTCTTCCTTCAAGCTAGGATAGCCCTGAGCCGCTTCAATAGGATCAAAATCCGGCACCCAAGCTTTTGCCCGGATTAAGGCATTGATCGCACCGGTTCGAGCAGCAGATTTCTTCAGCTCTTCAACCCGGGCAGGAAGCACCGATAGTTTCTGCAGAGTGTCCTGAATCAAAGTGGGCGCCAACTTGTTGTGGGATGCAGTACAGATGATCCGCTGTGCACCAGTGTACAGTTGTTCGATCAACGTATAGGCGTCTTTCAATTTCTTCCGCACATCTGACCCCAAATGACCAATGCGTGTCCCTGAAATATCACAAAGGGTTAACAAACCGAAAGCTCTGTAAGACGGCAGAATCAATTCAGAAATCAAACTGGCTTACCAAAGATAGCAGCGTTCATGGCATGCACGTGCCGCTTTATGCTGGTCAGTTCATCCACCACCGGTTTTAGTGCAGCCTCGGCGGCCTGCTCGTTTGGTTAAAGCGGATTTTTCAGTAGCGCAATCCGCCCGCTCCTTCTTGAAACCCTTCTTAAGCTGTTCCATGACGCTTAAGGCGCTGGTCAACTCCTCTTTTGCTTTTGAGGTTTCAGTCTGTTGGGACTTCAGATTTTCTTGGAGATCGGCAATTTGGGTCTCTTTTGTCTTCAACTCAGCCTGCATACAGACAGTTATATGATTCATCAAGCAGTGCAAGAATTGAAGCACCAACCACATAACAAGTTATGCACTTGGCGCTTGGGGGCTAATGCCTATTTGATCTTCATATTTCACTTTCTTATAAAGTCCCAAAGCTCAATACAAGTATCCAACTTGGCACTTGGGGGCTAATGGCTATTTGTTCAAATAAGTTCTGATGTGGCAATATTAATTACTTAAGTCCCGGTTTAACTAGACTAAGTTGAACCGGCCCTTGGGGGCTACATCAGCGAATTTCGAGGCTTTAAGATTTATATTAGTAAGTCCCGGTTTGAAAGAAGATTACAAACCGGTCCATGGGGGCTAGGCGAGTCAGCAAGAATTGAAGCATACAAGCAGGAAAGAGCATATGGAAGTTACCTCATATTTATCTTTCATCATGTTAACCAGACCGGCTTCATAGTCACGACTGGTATACAGCCGGTTTAGATAGCCGGAATGGATGTCTTGGGCGTTCAGAGCAGCGTAAGTCGCCAGATCAACATTCCACTTGCCCTTGCCAAAGGTAGCAAATTCTTCCTTGGCAGTATGTTTAGACAAAGCGACAGGATTGCTTGGCTCTGTATGGCCAATGCCAGTAATAACAACTTCATCATCCTTGGCGTCACCGGTTTGCATTGGGGCCGTCAGTTTATTAGTAGACTTGGATGGACTGGTGGATTTCTCAATCCAGATGGGGCTTCTGGGCTGGTCAACAGGACCGGAGGTATCAACATGTCTCTCTTTAGTAATAAAATCATCATCTTGTGGTGGTGGGTCGTTTGGCACATCCTCACGGATGGCCGCTTCAGGGTTGAGTACTCTGTCCGGTTCAGGAATAGCATCTTCTTCAGCCGCTTTATCTAGGCGAGCCTTCTTGCTTGGCTTAGGCTTGGCCCTGAAAGGAGTAACAAAGGTCAGTACAGTATATGCTACAAAGTAATACACCAGAAGCATTATGATAAGTATGGCTTACCCAAGCACCGTTTTGAGCGGCGGCAGCTGGGTAGCTGATGACTCGCCAGATGATGAATGGGAAGTGACCTGATAATCGGAGTTAGACAGATTAAGAGGTTGACGAAAACAGCCCATTTTAGGACAAGCACTGACAGGCAAATTAGAGACCTTTGAATGGCGTTTCCAAACCGGACTATTCGGAAAACCAGCGGAGATAACTACCTGGCCACTATGCCGGGTCGTGCGGCGAGCTTCGTGCTGTTGGGTCTTCATAAGAAATTTGGGATCCAAGTAAGCAAGAGGATGAGAAAATTTAACCTTCCGGTTTGCCTGATGGATTTTTAGTGAAGGCAAAGGATCTAAATCGGAGGAAAGAATAATTACCTCTGCAACATCAGCATGACTGGCTTCGGCATCATCCTGACAAATATCATCATCAATAAGGCGCGTGAAAAATAAGCCAAGTGAATCAAGTTCTACCTCAAGGTCCGGGTTACCCACATCGTCATCAGCGGCCGGATCAGAGGATGCAGTGGTTCTTTTCCTGTGGGTAGTCTTCTTCACAGCTTTAGTCTTTTGCCGGATTGATCTTTCCGGTTTTTCTGGTTTCTCCTGCGGCAGTTTCTTGCTCCAAAACGGATCATTGCCCTGTTTAAACAGGTATTGATATTAAACAATGACCAGATATATCAATAACAGGTTCAGAAAAAAGAACAATCAAACTCTTACAGCTGGCGGTTTGTTGGTGGCACAGAAGGGAAGCAGGCCGGTTCGAGCACAGACGTGTTCCGGTTCATTCAGCATTTTATTCACAGCCTCTGTGATTTCTTCATCGTAAGCTGGATGTTAGCATGTCGCAGTGGGTCATCAACACTGCCAGTATACTCGCACATCAAACCGGAGCGCTTACTAAGGGGCAGTATGCTCCACGATATCCAACAGCGAGCGAGATCAACTCTTGTTAAACCATTGGCCATGAAGGCTCTGAGCTTGGACAGCTGAGGAGCGTATTTGCTTCTCTCCTTGGCAGTCAACCTTTGCGGAAAGGGGTGTGTATTGCTAAGCCGCTCCGGACGAAAGCCAGGCAAAGGATTTTCACCAGCAGGGGAGGTGTCTTTGCAATAGAACCATGTTTGATTCCACTCTTTGGGGTGGCTGTGCAGCTTGGCGTGAGGGTATGTGACCTCTTTCCTTTTCTGAATCACCACACCGCCCAATTCCGTATTGGAACCATCAGAAAACTCAGTACGGCGGTTTAGATGGAAACAGTCTCTGAACAAGTCTACTGTGGGCTCCTCTTGAAAGAACACCTCACATAGCACTTGAAGTGACACATGTTTGTAACAGAGTTGGGACCAGTGTCTTGTGGGTGGAGTTGAAAATCGGCTAAAACGTCCCGGTAAAATTTAGAACCGAGCGGCCCAAAGCCCCGGGCTAAGTGATCTACGAAAATGACGACCTCTCCTTCTTGAGGTGTGGGAGGGCATTCTTTGCCAGGGGCTCTCCAATGGATGGTGTTTTTGCTGCCTAAAGCGCCGATCAGGACTAAATTGTTCAGTTTAGTCTCTGTGATGCGAGAAGGAACCCAGTTGCACTCATATACTTGCTTGGCCATGATGAAATCTACAAGATAGGTAATTCCGGTTCAAGAATGCATTGATTAAAGTGCACTGGTATGTACAATGTTAAACCGGAGAAAACTCTATCTAAACCAGAGTTTTATGAAGCAACAGCAGCAGGCGGTTCAACAAGGGGACTAATGGTATATACCGGTTTGGCAATTTTTCTATAAAGTTAAACCGCCGGATCTAAGCATTGAAACAGTTGAGATTGCAGATAGATAAGTATACAGAAACAGATTTCACAAGATTTCTCTACAACAACGGATCTGAAGCAAGTTCAGAAAAGAAGGAAAATATTCAAGGTTCAAAAAAGAATAGTACTGAATCAATGGGCAGAGATACAGGTAGATCTACGGTCTTGAGGCATATGAGTAAAGGCGGATGCTAAGAACTACCGCTACACAGAGCACAGGTTCATAGGTTCATCTAGGATCTATCATATGAGTACGAAGCAGACGATGAACTCTGAAGAACTTGGAAACCCTAGAACGGATCTACGGAGGAAAAGGTGAAGAACTCACCGGAGCCGAGGAAGAAACAGAAGGTCGCCGCGATGCTCTGGTACAGTCAGGGTGATGCAGCGGCCAAGGTTGGAGCAGAGGTCGTCGACGGCAGCGGAGCTCCGAAGCTGGACGACGCGAGGAAGACGAAGCAGAAGGGCACGAAGGGGAAAAAGAAATGACCCTTTGGTCCTATTTATAAGGCAAGGGACAGGAGTCAGGCGCGAAAATCAAGGGACCGTGGGTTTGGAAATGAAGCTGTCGCCTTAATTGTCGGAGACCTATTAAACAAAAAACAAAAAGGGGGTATCATGGATAAGGTTCTTTACAACAGGTGATGTCACGCCGGTTTACAACAACCAGAGAAGATGACATCACGGCGGTTCAACAAATTACAAGAAGATGTTGAAGGTGAAGATTTTTGCTAAGGATTGACATGAACCTGTTCAAATCAATCTGGGGCCTAATGTTGGCGATATTACTACTGGGCGTAAACCGGCCTATCTGGGCCGGGTTAACTTCATCAGTAGTTAATTATGTTAAAGCCCAAGAAGGCAGATGAGAGCTCAAGGCCCATGGTCGGTTTAAGGCCTGTAGCCGTAAACCGGCGTTGGTATAAAACTTGTATTGTAAGTTAGGAATAAGTAGAGACCAAACCGGACACATCTATGAGCCGGTATTGGGAATCTGTGAACCGACAGGCGTCACCCGTGTATATAAGGGGATGACCCGGTGGCGGTTCAGACAACAGACAACAACTCAAGACTTAGGGGAAGCTTGTTTGCTCCCTAGTCATCGAAACACCATCAATTCCATCACAACTAGACGTAGGCTTTTACCTTCATCGAAGGGGCCGAACTAGTATAAACTCTCTTGCGTCCCTGTGTCCGTTTTAACCCCTTCAAGCTAACCCGTCGCGATGGCTCCACGACTAAGTCCTTTCTCTAGGACATCTGCCGTGACAAAACCACGACATGAAGCATGAGAGATCAATAGTTTCTTTAAAACAAATCCACCACCGTGCTCTAAAATATCTAAGTGAAGCACATAGAGCATAATTATAACGCTCAAAAGATACAAGTGAAGCACATAGAGCAAAACTACTTAGCTCAAAAGATATAAGTGAAGCACATAGAGCAAAATTACTTAGCTCAAAAGATATAAGTGAAGCACATAGAGTATTCTATCAAATTTTAATTCATGTATAGCTCTCTCAAAAGGTGTGTACAGAAAGGATGATTGTGGCATACTAAGACACAAAGACACAAATAATACAAGACGCTCCAAGCAAAACACATATCATGTTGGTGAATAAAAATATAGTTCCAAGTAAATTACCGATGGAAGTGGACGAAAGAGGGGATGCCTTTCGGGGCATCCCCAAGCTTTGACTTTTTGGTGTCCTTGGATTATCTTGGGGGTGCCATGGGAATACCCAAGCTTATGCTCTTTCCACTCCTTGTTCCATGATCCATCAAAAGAATTCACCCAAAACTTGAAAACTTCACAACACAAAACTCAAAAATAGAAAACTCGTGAGCTCCGTTAGCGAAAGAAAAAAAAAGACCACTTCAAGGTACTGTAATGAACTCATTCTTTATTTATGTTGGTGTTAAACCTACGGTATTCCAACTTCTCTACGGATTATAAACTAATTTACTAGCCATAGATTCATCAAAATAAGCAAACAACACACGAAAAACAGAATCTGTCAAAAACAGAACAGTCTGTAGTAATCTGAAGCTAGCGCAAGATCTGGAACCCCAAAAATTCTAAAATAAATTGCTGGACGTGAGGTATTTATCTATTAATCATGTACAAAAAGAATTAACTAAATATCACTCTTCAAATAAAAATTACTGCAGTTCTCATGAGCGCTAAAGTCTCTGTTTTTTACAGCAAGTTCGACAAGACTTTCCCCAAGTCTTCCCAACGGTTCTACTTGGCACAAACACTAATTAAACACAAAAAACACAACAAAAACAGAGGATAAATAATTTAACTAAAGAGGAGCAAAAATCAAGGAATAAAAATAAAATTGGGTTGCCTCCCAACAAGCGCTATCGTTTAACGCCCCTAGCTAGGCATAAAAGCGAGGATAGATCTAAGTATTGCCATCTTTGGTAGGCAATCCATAAGTGGCTCTCATGATAGTTTCATATGGTAATTTTATTTTATTTCTAGGAAAGTGTTCCATGCCCTTTTTTAATGTAAATTGAAATCTAATATTCCCTTCCTTCATATCAATAATCGCACCAACCGTTCTAAGGAAAGGTCTACCAAGAATAATAGGGCAAGAAGGATTGCAATCTATATCAAGAACAATGAAATCTACGGGCACATAATTCCTATTTGCAACAATAAGAACATCACTAATCCTTCCCATAGGTTTCTTAATAGTGGAATCCGCAAGATGCAAGTTTAGAGAGCAATCATCAAAGTTACGGAAATCTAGCAAATCACACAAAGTCTTGGGAATAGTAGAGATACTAGCACCCAAGTCACACAAAGCATAAAACTCATGATCTTTAATTTTAATTTTAATAGTTGGTTCCCACTCATCATAGAGTTTTCTAGGGATAGAAACTTTCAACTCAAGTTTTTCTTCATAAGATCGCATCAAGGCATCAACAATATGTTCGGTGAAGGCTTTATTTTGACTACAAGCATGTGGAGAATTTAGCACGGATTGCAACAAGGAAATACAATCAATTAAAGAGCAACTTTCATAATTAAATTCCTTGAAATCCAATATAGTGGGTTTAGCAACATCTAGATTTTTATTTCTTTCAATCCCACTTTCATCAATTTCATCATTAAGATCTAAATACTCCAAATTTTTAGAACGCCTTCTAGGTAAAGGAAGATCATATTCAGTTTCATCAAGATTAATATTGCAAAATAAAGATTTAAGAGGATACACATCAATAACTTTTAGATCTTCATCTTGTTTTTCATAGGTATTGGAAGAACACGCTTTAATAAAGGCATCTTTGGAAGCACGCATCCTAGCAGTTCTTTCCTTGCACTCATCAATGGAAATTCTCATGGATTTGAGAGACTCATTGATATCATGCTTAGGAGGAATAGATCTAAGCTTTAAAGAATCAACCTCAAGAGAAATTCTATCAACGTTTCTAGCCAAATCATCAACTTTAAGCAATTTCTCCTCAAGCAAAGCATTAAAATTCTTTTATGAATTCATAAACTCTTTAACACTATTCTCAAATTCAGAGGGCATCTTATTATAATTTCCATAAGAGTTGTTGTAGGAATTACCATAATTATTAGAAGGATTACTAGGATATGGCCTAGGATTAAAATTCCCTCTATAAGCGTTGTTACCAAAATAATTCCTACCAACAAAATTCACATCCATAGATTCATTGTTATTCTCAATCAAAGTAGACAAAGGCATATCATTAGGATCAGAAGAAACACTCTAAGTAGCAAATAATTTCATAAGTTCATCCATCTTTCCACTCAACACATTAATTTCTTCTATCGCATGCACTTTTTATTAGAAGATCTTTCAGTATGCCATTGAGAAAAATTAACCATAATATTATCTAGGAGTTTAGTAGCATCTCCTAAAGTGATTTCCATAAAAGTGCCTTCCGCGGCCGAATCTAAAAGATTTCTAGAAGCAAAATTCAATCCGGCATAAAATTTTTGTATAATCATCCACAAATTCAAACCATGAGTAGGGCAATTACGTATCATTAATTTCATTCTCTCCCAAGCTTGTGCAACATGTTCATGATCAAGTTGTTTAAAGTTCATAATATCGTTTCTAAGATAGATGATCTTAGAGGGAGGAAAATCTTAGAGATGAAAGCATCTTTGCACTTGTTCCATGAATCAATACTATTCTTAGGCAAAGACGAAAACCAAGCTTTAGCACGATCTCTAAGCGAAAAAGGAAATAGCTTCAATTTAACGACATCATTATTGACATCTTTTTTCTTTTGCATATCACATAAATCAACAAAGCTATTCAGATGAGTGGCGACATCTTCAATAGGAAGGCCGGCGAATTGATCTTTCATAACAAGATTCAACAAAGCAGTATTAATTTGACAAGATTCAGCATCGGTAAGAGGAGCAATCGGAGTGCTAAGGAAATCATTATTGTTGGTATTGGTGAAGTCACACAATTTACTAGTATCTTGAGCCATCGCGACAAGCAAGCAATCTAACACACGAGCAAACAAAAGCAAACGGGCAAAAAGAGGCAAATAGAGAGGGAGGATAGGGAGAGAGAGGGCGAATAAAACGGCAAGGGTGAATTGGGGGGAGAGGATAACGAGAGGCAAATGGCAAATAATGTAATGCGAGAGATAGGGATTGTGATGGGTACTTGGTATGTTGACTTTTTGCGTAGACTCCCTGGCAACGGCGCCAGAAATCCTTCTTGCTACGTCTTGAGCTTGCGTTGGTTCTCCCCGAAGAGGAAGGGATGATGCAGTAGAGTAGCGTAAGTATTTCCCTCAGTTTTTGAGAACCAAGGTATCAATCCAGTAGGAGCCCATGCTCAAGTCCCTCGTACCTGCACAAAGCGATAGCTACTCGAAACCAACGCGATTAGGGGTTGTCAAGCCCTTCACGGTCACTTACGAGAGAGATCTGATAGATATAATATTTTTGGTATTTTTGGTATAAAGATGCAAATTAAAAAGTAGAAGCAAAATAAAAGGCAAAACAAGATTAAAGTAATGGAGATTGATATGATGAGAAGAGACCCGGGGGCCATAGGTTTCACTAGTGGCTTTCTCTCAAGAGCATAAGTATTCTAAGGTGGGTGAACAAATTACTGTTGAGCAATTGACAGAATTGAGCATAGTTATGAGAATATCTAGGCATGATCATGTATATTGGCATCACATCCATGACAAGTAGATCGAAACAATTCTGCATCTACTACTATTACTCCACTCATCGACCGCTATCCAGCATGCATCTAGAGTATTAAGTTAAAAACAGAGTAACGCCTTAAGCAAGATGACATGATGTAGAGAGATAAATTCATGCAATATGAAATAAACCCCATCTTGTTATCCTCGATGGCAACGATACAATACGTGCCTTGCTGCCCCTTCTGTCACTGGGTAAGGACACCGCAAGATCGAACCCAAAGCTAAGCACTTCTCCCATGGCAAGAACTACCAATCTAGTTGGCCAAACCAAACGGATAATTCGAAGAGACTTGCAAAGATAACCAATCATACATAAAAGAATTCAGAGAAGATTCAAATATTATTCATAGATAGACTTGATCACAAACCCACAATTCATCGGTCTCAACAAAAACACCGCAAAAAGAAGATTACATCGAATAGATCTCCACAAGAGAGGGGGAGAACTTTGTATTGAGATTCAAAGAGAGAGAAGAAGCCATCTAGCTACTAACTATGAACCCGAAGGTCTGAGGTAAACTACTCACACTTCATCGGAGGGGCTAGGATGATGTAGAAGCCCTCCGTGATGACGGCCCTCTTCCGGCGGAGCTCCAGAACAGGCCCCAAGATGAGATCTCGTGGATACAGAAAGTTGCGGCGGTGGAATTAGGTTTTTGGCTCCTATTCTGATCGTTTGGGGGTACGTGTGTATATATAGGAGGAAGAACTACGCCGGAGGAGCAACGAGGGGCCTACAAGGCAGGGGGACGCGCCCTAGGGGGGTGCCCCCCACCCTCGTGACCGCCTCTTTTGTTCCTTGGAGCAGGGTTCAAGTCTCCTGGATCACGTTCGGTGAGAAAATCACGTTCCCGAAGATTTTATTCCGTTTGGACTCCGTTTGATATTCCGTTTATCCGAAACACTGAAATGGGCAAAAGACAACAATTCTGGGCTGGGCCTTCAGTTAATAGGTTAGTCCCAAAAATAATATAAAAGTGGAAAATAAAGCCCAATATAGTCCAAAACAGTAGATAATATAGCATGGAGCAATCAAAAATTATAGATACGTTGGAGACATATCACAAACGCAGGGTTTTCTCCCCCCTCCGGATCTGGTCCCTGTTCGAGCAGGGTTGGCTTCCTTCAACGGCCAAACCCAGGCGGAGGATTTCCCCAATCCTTCCATGGGGGAACGAGTGTGCTTCGCCCCCTATCTGCTAAGGGGCGTGGGATTTCCAATTCACCCATTCCTCTGAGGGCTTCTGGAGTATTATGGCCTCCAGCTACACAATTTTACCCCGGCCTCCATCTTGCATATTGCGAGCTACGTCGCTTTATGCGAATCATTCCTGGGTTGTGAGGCCCATTTTGATCTGTGGAGAAGGATGTTTTGTCTTGTCTCGCGCAACCACGAGGGATCGATATTTGAAGTGGGCGGGGCCGAAATATGGTTCATTGCTGAGACTGGATACCTATCCGGCACACCGAAGAAAGCTTCCGAAGAGTGGATCTCTGAATGGGTTTATATTGACGACGTCGCACTTCCCGACCCAATCCGGATGGGCCTCCCTGAATTTTCAAGTGCTCTGTTGAAGAAATGCCATTGTTGGCGTCCTCGGAGCCTCGAGGAAGAGGATAGCGCAAAGATTAGTCTGCTGCTGGGCAAGATCAAGATGCTCGCCCAGTTCGTATTGTTAATAGTCGAGATAATGGTGGTCTCCATAACACGGGGGGTCCAACCACTCCAATATAGAGGGCTACCTATGTGGTATTTCAATGGGGAAGACGATGCCTCCCGCTACGGTCGGAAGGGCCCGAAGACTCCCGCCGCTCTGGCCAAAATACTGGCCGAGCTATATAAACGAGAGCAGGAGGAGTTCGCCCATCTCCAAAATCGAGACAGGTTTTCTATGTACAATTCTCCTAGCTGGGTAAGCTCTAACTCCACTATTCGACCCCTCTCCCTGAATTATTTTTGAAGGGTGATATCTTATTCATTCATGACAGGAATGGTGAAAGGCTGTCGAGGGGATCCATGACCCTGCCCCTCATCCGGAGAATCACAATTGGGATCTCGACCCCGGATACGAGGAAGATCCGGACATATTCGTGGATTTCAAAGATGCAGTTTTCTATCAGACGAGTTATGACGGCACGGATGTACCCATCATCGCCGATTACCCCGGCCTCCTTCCTATTTCGCACATAAGTAATCAGGAGACACTTTGTCCGAGAGGGTTTTCTCATTCTTCCTCACTCACCGCACTATCATGTGCTTAGAAGGGGAGGCATTTGGCACGTCGTGCTACCTCGGGGGCATCTCTAGAGAGAGCGGCTCCCGCGTCGGGCAGGCCTTCAAAGAGGAAGGCAAACAGAGATACGGTCGGGCCTTCCTTGAAGAGGTATGGCTTTGCAACTATGCTCTTTTTAGCAGTCGCGTCTAGTTGTGACTTATATATTCATTTTGTATCAGGGAAAAGGCTCGACGGAGTGTGTCCGGGGACCCGACCAGTCGTACTCCTGATCACTAGGGTTCGGTCCCAGCCGAAGAGACAGGGCCCGATATGGGAGCGGCACCTTCTCTCCTTCTACCAAGGGTTCGGAAAATATGCCCGTCACCAATTCGGAAGTGGAGAGCATCATGAATCACCGGTGCCGGAGGGCCGTTTTACGAAACCCCCGCTTCTCAAAAGAGGCGTTCGGTGCCTTCAGTTCGGCTGATGCATACATCCGAGCTGCTCGAGATGGGCTTAACCGAGCCACCAAGCAACATTTGAAAGATGTGCAGGTAAGTTTACCTTGTCCAAATTTAATAACCATGTGCCAGCAGCCCCCGAGACTTGAAGCAGTTGGGACAAATGTTTTAAGGATCATTGTATAACCAGGTTCTTACAGAGACGAATGACCTGCTAGCCCAAGAGCTGGAGCAGTGCTGGACACGGCTAACTGCTACTACCACCGAACTGGAAAAGTTCAAGAAGGTGTCCTCTTGTTATATTTCCCTCCATCGAGAAACAAAAAGAAAAATTATACGCCCGCTGTATTGCAACTGTCGCTTCTCTCATAACAGGGTCACTGGACCAACTAGGAGAGGAACTAAAGGCCACTCAAACGAGCGAAAAAGAGGCAAAGAGACAACATGCCGCAAGCGAGCGCGTTCTGACCTAAGTCAGAGAGGAGAAAAACAAACTCCAGGATTCAAACATCAAACTGAGAGAAGAACTGAAAGATGTGCGAGCTCAGCTAGCCGACTCCGTGAAGGAGAACAAAAAGCTACATTATGTAAGAAACCTCTTCCTGAGAGAATAGTTCCGCTAAGGGTTCCTTTCCCTGGATGTGCATGCGTTTTAATGTGCATGTCCGAACTATGATTGAGAAAAACGCAGAGTAAGTAACTTCTGGGGTTTCACAATGGAGTGAATGCGGAAACGTCATTAATTCACCGATCGAATATTCCCTTAAGAATGCTAGCTTTCGGCTTCACCCAGTTTGAGGTACACATCCGGATGACCCGACAGTAACAATCGCAGAGGTGCACCCTTTATGCCCTAGCCGAACTAATAGGAACGTAGGGCATAAGCACAGGAGCCAGGCAACCCAGCTTGGCCAAAACTTAAGTCATATTGATGCATATGATGGCGAAAAAAGGTACATATGAGAAGAACGCATATGTGGTGAGCTTGATGCTCGAAGGATAATAGCAAGCTTCTGTACAAGAAGCCCCCAGGTATAATGGATGTACATATTTGGAGATGTACACATCACGGGACCACGGTTTGGCCGTACTAAAGCCGTAGGGCTAAAGAGCAAAACAAAAAGAGAGAAAAAATAACGGTAATAACAGGAGGAAGGAGACGAACACGGAGTTCGGCGCTAGGCATAGAATCATCGGAGTCTGGCCGCATTCCAGGGATTTGGCTCCAAGTGATTGTCCGACACATCCCGCAGGTGGTACGCTACTCCGGTGAGAACTTCGTCGATGATGAAGGGACCCTCCCACTTGGGCTTGAGTTTTTCCTTTTTCTTCTTCGGCAGGCGTAGAACGAGTTCACCAACGTTATAAGTGTTGGCCCGCACTTCTCTGTTTGATACCTGCGAGCTTGCTGTTGATAAAATGCGGAACGGGCTTTTGCGACGTCGTGCTCCTCCTCCAGGGCATCTAAGCTGTCCTGTCGATCAAGCTCGGCCTCTCTCTCTTACTACGTGCACACTCGAGGTGAGTCATGAATAATGTCGCAGGGTAACACTGCTTCCACACCGTACACCATGAAGAAAGGTGTATATCCAGTAGTGCGGTTCGGCGTGGTCCGCATCCCCCAGAGTACGGAGTCAAGTTCCTCCACCCAGTGCTTGTCCGATTCTTTCAAAGACCACACTAGTCTAGGTTTGATGCCGCTCATAATAAGACCATTAGACTGTTCGACTTGACCGTTTGTCTACGGGTGATAGATAGAGGCGTAATCGAGCTTAATGCCCAGATTAGCACACCAAGTTTTCACTTATCGGCTGTGAAATTAGAGCCATTATCGGTGATGATACTGTGTGGAACACCATAACGGTGTATCACGCCAGATATGAAATCTATTACCGGCCCCGCCTCGGCCGTTTTGACTGGTTTGGCCTCTATCCACTTAGTGAATTTATCTACCATGACCAGTAGATACTTTCTCTTATTGCTTCCTCCTTTAAGGGGTCCGACCATATCGAGTCCCCACACTGCAAAGGGCCAAGTGATGGGGATTGTTTGTAAGGCAGTGGGGGGCATATGGCTTTGGTTGGCGAAGAATTGGCATCCAACACAACGTTGGACGAGGTCCTGTGCATCTGCTCGGGCCGTCGGCCAATAAAACCCTGTACGAAAGGCCTTGCTAACAAGGGCCCGAGCTGTGGCATGGTGACCGCCGAGTCCGGTGTGAATTTCCGCCTAGATCTGTCGCCCCTCTTCCTCGGAGATACATCTTTGAAGAACTACGGTAGCGCTTTTCTTATAGAGCTCTCCGTCATGAACCTTGCAGGCCTTCAAACGCTGGAAAATGCAGCGGGCCTCATTCTGATCCTCGGGAAGCTCCTTCTTACTAAGGTAGGCCAGGAATGGCTCGGTCCATGGGGCAATGACTGCCATAATGAGTTGGGCCGAAGGTGTTATTTCGGTGGTTGAGCCTCCGATGATATCGGTTGTGTTCGGATCCGGACTAGTGTTGCCACCCTCCCCCTGCCACACCACGGATGGCTTAAAAAGCCGTTCCAGAAAAATATTTGGTGGGAAGGGTTCGCGCTTAGCACCTATGCGAGCAAGAACATCCGCCGCTTGATTACTTTCTCGGGCCACATGATGGAACTCGAGTGCCTCGAACCGAGCCGACATTTTTAGGACGGCATTACGATAAGCTAGCATCTTCGGGTCTTTGGCATCGAAGTATCCATTTATTTGAGATATTGCGAGGTTTGAGTCCCTGCGCACTTCTAAGCGCTGTATGCCCATGGAGACAGCCATCCAGAGACCATGCAATAAGGCCTCGTATTCGGCTGCATTATTGGAGTTTGTGTATAGTATTTGGAGTACGTACTGAACAACATCTTCGGTAGGGGACGTTAGAACGATGCCCGCCCCTAGTCCTGCCAGCATTTTGGAGCCATCAAAATACATAATCCAATTGGAATATGTGCCGTACTCTTTAGGGAGTTCGGCCTATGTCCATTCAGCGACGAAGTCAGCCAGTACTTGGGATTTAATGGCTCGACGTGGTTTATATGTAATGTCAAATGGGAGGAGCTCAATGGCCCATTTGGCAATCCGGCCCATGACATCGCGGTTGTTTATTATGTCATTGAGTGGTACTTCGGAAGCCACCGTGATCGAACACTCCTGGAAGTAGTGTCGTAGCTTTCGGGATGCCATCAACACCGCGTATGCTATCTTTTGATAATGGGGGTACCAGGATTTGCATGGAGTAAGGACAGTGGATACGTAGTATACTGGCTTCTGAAGCGGGAATTTGTGTCCGTCCTGTTCTCGTTCAACGACGAGTACGGCGCTCACCACCTGATGTGTTGCCGATATGTATAGCAACATAGATTCGCTGATGTTTGGTCCGGCCAGGATTGGGTTGCTCGCTAGGAGGGTTTTTATTTCTTCCAGTCCGGCTGTTGCCGCGTCCGTCCACTCGAAGTGATTGGTTCGCCGTAGAAGACGATGGAGTGGTAGTGCCTTTTCTCCCAATCTGGAGATAAAGAGGCTTAGAGCTGCCACGCAACCCGCGAGTTTTTGGACTTGTTTATGGTCTGTTGGTGTAGCCAATTGTGATAGAGCTCGGATTTTGGCTGGATTTGCTTCAATTCCTCTATTGGAAACGATGATGCCCAACAGCTTTCCTCCGGGGACGCCAAAAACGCACTTTTCCGGATTGAGCTTAATGTCATACGCGCGGAGGTTCTCAAATGTGAGGCGTAGGTCGTCTATTAGTGTTTCAATGTGCCTTGTCTTGATTACGACGTCATCCACATAGGCTTCAACTGTCTTTCTGATCCATTTCTCCAGGCATGTTTGGATCATGCGTTGATAAGTGACACCGGCGTTCTTGAGTCCGAAGGGCATGGTGGTGAAGCAGAATGGCCCATATGGGGTGATGAATGCTGTTGCAGCTTGATCGGACTCCTTCATTTTAATTTGATGGTATCCGGAATATGCGTCGAGGAAGCATAATGAGTCGTGTCCCACGGTAGCATCAATGATCTAGTCAATGCGGGGGAGGGGGAAGGGATCCTTAGGGCAAGCCTTGTTGAGGTCTTTGAAATCGACGCACAGGCGCCAGGAATTGTCTTTGTTTGGAACCATCACCAGGTTTGCCAGCCAATTCAGATGTTTTATTTCTCTAATGAATCCTGCCTCGATTAGCTTGGCTAGCTCCTCCCCCATAGCTTGACGTTTGGGTTCGAAAAAGCGTCGCAGTGCTTGCTTGACCGGTTTATATCCCTTCAATATATTGAGTCTATGTTCGGCCAACTCGCATGGGATTCCTGGCATATCATAAGGGTGCAAGGCAAATATATCCCAATTCTCACGCAGGAACTCTCATAGCACGGCATCAACCATTGGGTCTAGTCGTGCTCCAATGGATGTTGTCTTCTTGGGGTCCGTTGGATAGTCTTGGAATTTGATTATTTCTTCTACTGGTTTGAAGGAGCTGGATTTGGCTTGTTTGTCTAGGACCACATCATCCCTGTCCACCGTAGAGCGCAGCGCGGTTAATTCTTCGGCCGCGAGGGCTTCAGATAAGGCCTCAAGAGCCAAGGATGCGGTTTTATTCTCGGCGCGGGGTGCTACGTCCGGATCACTAGCCAGAGTGATTATATCATTGGCCCCAGGCATCTTAAGCTTCATGTATCCATAATGGGGTACCGCTTGGAAGCGCGTAAATGCATCTCTCCCTAAGAGGGCGTGATATCCACTGTTGGAAGGGGCCACTTGGAAGGTTATTTCTTCGGACCGATAGTTCTCCGGTGTGCCGAATACCACGTCGAGTGTGACTTTTCCCGCACACCGTACCTCCCGACTGGGAATGATTCCTTGGAAGGTCGTCTTGCTTTGGTCGATGCGGCTCCTGTCTATTTCCATTTTTCATATTGTATCCTCATAGAGGAGGTTTAGTCTGCTGCCGCCGTCCATGAGGACCTTGGTGAGCCGAAAGCCGTCCACAATTGGACTGAGGACCAAGGCGACTGGTGTTCGGACTGTCCTGTATCTTGGTTCGCCACCGGCATTAAAAGTTATAGCTGTGTCGTTCCAAGGGTTTAGTGCTGCTATTTGACAGACTTCAGCGAGTCCGTGTAGTGCTCTTTTGCGCCTATTGTTGGAGGCGAATGTCTTGAAGACCGTTAGTACTTTGGGGTCGTTGTCCCCTAGGGGTGTTGTTCTGGGTTATTTTTGGTGAGGATATCCTCGCCGCTCTTGGCCACTTACCGGAGTATCCAACATGCTCTAAGGCTATGTGTTGGTATGTTATCCGGTGTTGCAGGTATTTTGCATGGCCCATCGAGCCATCCTTCTAGAACGGTTCCCCACCCCGTACTGGACTTGTATTTCTTTACTATTGAGCCGGGCGTGTTGCAAGGGTGTGCCCTTTTCGCCTGAATGAGGTGTTGAGTGGGGACCGATGATTCCCAATGGGCTGCTTGAGTTTTCCAGGCGCTTTCCATTGTGCTGTACTTCTATACGATAGTTGCCAAGTCAGTGAAGTGTAGGATGTGACGGCAGTTGATGGCGTTGAGGATTCCTTCGTCCCTGCAATTATTGCGGAACACTGAGATCGCTTCCTCGTCGCGACAATCTTTAATCTTGTTTTTGACAAGAAGGAATCTAGCCCAGAAGTTATCGACCGTTTCCTGAGACTGCTGTTGTATGCTCATCAGAGCGCCTGTATTCGGGTGGGTGGGTGGATTTAAATCTGAACCCTGACCCAGTTTTGGATCCGGAGTATGAAGGTCTTCCGAACTTATCAGATCGAGCTCCAGGATGTCCACTAATTTCTTAGGCCCGTCGTCCGATTCTATTTTCGAAAGGCAGGATGCATCTCCTCGCGAGCAGGTGTCCGGCTCTTCGAGACCGGAGATCCGGACATAGTCCATCCTTAGTATGGAGGAAGAGTTGTCGACTCGCTCCTTGACTACCACTATCTGGTGGGTGATCGGTGGAGATATGATTTTTGTCTGATTGGGTTTAAGCCCAATTCGATCATAGTCTATGGCGACCCCCAGGGCGGCGATGCGATCTAGGAGTTCGTTTAAGGATGAAAGCTCCGCCGGATCCATCTGCTTGGAGTGTTCGGAGTCGATACGAAGGGGGTTTTCGATGACCCGAGAGGTCATCGTCGGCTTAACGACCGAACGGGCGGTCATGGTAAAGCCGCCCAGCCAGAGGGTTTGGCCTGGAGCCAGCGTTCCACCGGTGGTGATATTATCCTTGACAACAAGGCGAGACATCGATCCTGTCATCGACGTCACAGTGGAACTCTCAATGAAAGCACCAATATCAGTGTCAAAACCGGCGGATCTTGGGTAGGGGGTCCTGAACTGTGCGTCTAAGGTCGATGGTAACACGAGACATGGAACACAATGTTTTACCCAAGTTCGGGCCCTCTCTACGGAGGTAATGGCCTACGTCCCGCTTGATTGATCTTGATGAATATGCGTATTACAAGAGTTGATATGCCACGAGATCGTAATGGCTAAACCCTAGAGGTCTAGCTTGTATGGCTATGATAATGTCTATCCTCTGGACTAAGTCCTCCGGTAATTTATATAGACACCAGGAGGATCTAGGGTTACATAAGGTCGGTTATAAAGAAAGGAATCTACATATTTAATCGCCAAGCTTGCCTTCCACGTCAAGGAGAGTCCCATCCAAACATGTGTGTAGTCTTCGGTCTTCGTATCTGCACAGCCCATCAGTCCGGCCCATGGCTAACAGGCCGGACGCCCGAGGACCCCTTAGTCCAGGACTCCCTCACTCTCCACGTACAGTACTCTTCCGATGGAAGTCGTTCCTTGACCACGTTGACCACGCTGCGCCGAGAGCACCAGGGCGGTGGACGACGGCGAGGCCTAGGAAGGGGACAATGCGGAGCCGGGGAAGAGGTGGCAGTGGAAGCCCATGCGGATAGGAGTACAAGGGTTCACTGGTTCGGCTGCGGTGTGAGGCTGCCGTCGCCGAAGAATAACAGGAGGTGTGAGTGAGTATAGAGGGATGGCATGGCCAATGGTGGAAGCACAGCCGGACACGGGAGGCAGGAGCAAGCGGCACGGCCGACGCTTGATTGGGCGGTTGGAGCATGAAGACTAGAGGTTGAAGAAGTACCACGGCCGTTGGATGGACATCGTACGGTCACTAGAGCTAGAATCGTTCATATTGAATAACTTGACAAAGCCCTCCGTCCCCGTCATCTTAGTAGGCCCACAAGTCATCCTCCCATATGGTCGGTCAGCTAGCAGGGGGAGTATTCATTTTTTGTGCATAATAAGGAAGCACTTCCTTGCGTGCGAAGATATAGCTGGTGGATCTGAGCTGTCAGCGGCGGGAATGTTTTTTCGCGAAATACAGAGGCCTTTTCGGTTGGTCCCAGATGTCAGGTGGAGGAATGATTAATTTGCGCGTAATAAGGAGGCATTTCCTTGTGTGCGGCTGTGGACCTAGCTGTCAGCCTCTCCATGTACAGTCCACATCCGATGGATGACGTTCGTTGACCATGCATCGCCGAGAGCACCAGGGTAGTGGCGACGATGAGGCCTAGGAAGGGGACGACACGGAGCCAGGGGAGACGCGGCAGTGGATGCCCATGCGGAGAGGAGTACGAGGGTTCACTGGTTCGGCTGCGGTGTGAGGCTGTCGTCGCCGCAGAATAAATGGGGGTGTGGGTGAGTAGAGGGATGGCCTGGCCAGCGATGGGAGTAGTAGGGGGCGGTGAGGCCTCGGCAGCAGCACAGCCGGCCACGGGTGGCAGGAGCAGGCGGCACGACCGGTGCTGCTTTGGGCGGCTGGAGCAAGAGACCAGAGGTTGAAGAAGCACAGCAGCCGTTGGATGGACATCGTACGGTCACTGCAGCTGGAATCATTTATAATGACTAAGTTGACAAAGCCCTTGGTACGCGTCAACTTAGTAGGCCCACAGGTCAGCCTCTGAAATGATGCACCCTAGATGTCAGGGGAGGAATCATTTTTTGGGCGGCTGAAGCTAGAATATCCGAGATTGAAGAAGAAGCACGATATCCGTTGGATGGACATCCAACGGCCACTGCTGCTAGAACCGTGTGTTGACTATAAGTTGACAAAGCCTTCATACGTGTCAACTTACTTTTTTAGGGGACACACCAACTTAGTAGGACTACAAGTTTGTGGCAGAGAACTTATAACCCATTTGCAATTTGTAAGAATGTACAACCCATTTTTGAATTCCAATGGAATTTACAACAACCCATTTACAGTTTGTTAAAAGCACAACCCATTTTCTAGCAAGGACAACGATTAATAATTTCAACCAACTGTTCAAACAGAATTAAAAAAATTCCCACATTTTGATGGGATCCAAAATATTTTTATCCCGAAAGTTCTAGTCATATTAAATACAATTTCAATATAAATTTGTATTAGTAAAAATCCAACAAAACATTACGCGCGCAACAATTAATGAAATTAAAATTTTCAAAATCCAAAAATAATATTTTATAAACTAATTACGTGTTGGGTGCATTTTTTATAGTTACTGCCCAGTTTTTATTATTACATTTCATTTAATATTTATTAAAGCCATTTTCCTGTTAAGCCTAATGCATCCCTCCTAGGAAAGATTTGCAGCGCAGCGGGGCGGAGAATAACAAGTTGACCTTGCCTGGGTATTCCTCAAAAAAAAAGTATAGCTGGGCTAGCCATTTTCAGCTTGAAAAAAATTAATATCTGGGCTGGATATCTGGCCTGGGCTAGACGGGCCACAACCCGCTCAGTTAATACCCTGCTCTCCTATGAACAACAACGAAAACATCGCTCAAGAAAAACTCTGCAGTCCTCACACCTCAAAAACACAAATACTGCTCGAGTTGCTTGGTCCCAGCTGTCGGCCGCTCCTTGTGCAATTCTCTCGTTTATTGACTACATATGTCGGTGTACAAAAGTAGGGGCTCTCCTTTTGCACCCCTTTACTTGTGCACGGGCAGTCAGAGCCGCACTCCCGGCCACACTAAGTAGGGAAGAGGAGGGATGCCGGAGCACAAGCCGACCAGAGCAATGCCAAGACCAAAGACGCAAAGAGAGCACGAGGGCGAGGTGGACTCCCCCGGCAAGACTCTTGCCGGGGTGGCTTCCGCAGCCTCGACAAGATCCTTGCCGGGGTAACTTGCCTGACGCCAACAGAGCGCGCCACCCTTGATCCCAAGGGGTTCCCACGCCATATTGGAACCAAGGCTTGGGAGGCACCTCCATGGTGGTATGCAGATCTTTGTAGAGATCATAGATACACAAGATCAGATGAGAACCAGAAGACGTTGACCCTTGGCGAGATCCTTGCCAAGGAGATCCATGAGACCCCCGGCAAGACCCTTGCCGGGCACGACCATGGTGCTGCAGCGAGACCCTTGCTGGGCCCTCGGCAAGACCCTTACCGAGGACGCCCGCGTGGCCACAACCAGGCCCGAGTCTGCGTGGCAGCGCGCGGCCTCTACACCAACTCAGCAAGCACCTGAGTGGTGGCATGCAGATCTTCACGCAGGCTCCACCACCGCGCCAGCCCAACAGCCAGCCAACGTGGCGTTACAATGCCTCGTCAGCTTGGACGCGCGTCAGAGCCAGGCGAGGTGATGACAGCTGGGACGAGCTTCTTTGCCGTCCCCAATAAAGCAAGAGGGGCACGTCGGCAACGCATTAAATGCGTTTGTCCGACGATGCCAGGGGATAGACTCAGCCCCTGTACACCTTTCCACCTCCTGTGTGCCACTATGGCAACCCCTTTTTGTCTATAAAAGGAGGCCCGAGGCGTACTGGAGGGGGATTTGGATCTTTTGGACTAGAGAGCCACTGCACCTAGTTCAAGATCACAAGAACACCTAAATAAACATCAAAGCAGGACTAGGGTTTTACGCGTCTCCGCGGCCCGAACCTGGGGAAACGATTTTTGTGCTGACCGCCAGACCCGCTCTTTGCACAACCCCGCGCCTGCCAACCGTAGATGGGATCCCAGTGACCCCATAGGTGTCGTTTCCCACCGACATCTCTGGTGCGCCAGGTAGGGGTGCGCAGTTGTGAGAATCCGGTCTGGATGAAGCAACAGCTTCATCGTGGTCGTCACTTCAAGCAAGAAGATGACCGGACAAATGACGTCCTCGGTGGGCGCGGCGAACGCTCACGCAGCGGCAGAAAAGCTAAGTCATGCAAAACTTTGAGTAATTCCTTTTTATCTATATGGTTATTTTCCTCGACGATCTTGCCCTGTGTATGGAAAACCTGCACGCAATGGGGCCCTACTGAGGGAGTCCTGGATTAGGGGGTCCTCGGACAGCCGTACTATATACTTTGGTCGGACTGTTGGACTGTGAAGATACAAGATTGAAGAGTTCGTCCCGTGTCCGGGTGGGACTCTCCTTTGCGTGGAAGGCAAGCTTGGCAGTTCGGATATGTAGATCTCCTCCCTTGTAACCGACTCTGTGTAACCCTAGCCCCTCTGGTGTCTATATAAACCGGAGGGTTTAGTCCGTAGGACAACAACAATCATAATCATAGGCTAGCTTCTAGGGTTTAGCCTCTACGATCTCGTGGTAGATCAACTCTTGTAATACTCATATCATCAAGATCAATCAAGCAGGAAGTAGGGTATTACCTCCATCGAGTGGGCCCGAACCTGGGTAAACATTGTGTCCCCTGCCTCCTGTTACCATCAGCCTTAGACGCACAGTTCGGGAGCCCCTACCCGAGATCCGCCGGTTTTGACACCGACATTGGTGCTTTCATTGAGAGTTCCGCTGCGCTGTCACGATAAAGGCTTGATGGCTTCTTCGATCATCGGCAACGGTGCGATCCAGGGTGAGGTTTTTCTTCCCGGACAGATCTTTGTATTTGGCAGCTTCGTACTGCGGGCCAACTCGCTTGGCCATCTGGAGCAGATCGAGAGCTACGCCCCTGGCCATCAGGTCAGGTTTGGAAGCTTGAACTATACTGCCGACATCCCCGGAGACTTGATCTTCGATGGATTCGAGCCCGTGTCAGGTGCGCCGCACAGTCACGATGAGCATGACTTAGCTCTGCCGTCGGACGGTGTTCGGGATATCACACCTGTGGCTACTCCGGCCCTCAATCCGGAGCAAATCGTGCCGTCCGAGGACGGGTGGTTGGACCCCGCCACGGAAGCCGCACACTCAGTGGCGATAGAGCCAAATACTGACTTCACCTCCTATGAGACCTGTGTTACCTGACCCTTGGATTCGTCCCCGGCCACAGGCTCCAAACCGCCAGCGTCCGTGCCTACCCAATCTGATTGGGCACCGATCATGGAGTTTACCTCCGCAGATATTTTTCAGCACTCGCCCTTGGGCGATGTGCTAGATTCATTGAGGTCTCTCTCCTTGTTAGGAGATCCTCGGCCGAACTATGTCTGGCTTGAGTGGGAAGCGGACGATGAAGGAATTTGTTCCCCACCCACCACCCACTTAACAGCCAATGTCGACGACTTAACCGACATGCTTGATTTCGACTCCGAAGACATCGACGGTATGGACGACGATGCAGGAGAAGAACAGGAACCACCACCCACAGGGCGCTGGACAGCCACCTCATATGATATATACATGGTGGACACCCCCAAAGAAAGCAATGGCAATAAGGCAAAGGAGGATAATCCCCTCGAGAAGCAATCTAAGCACCGGCATCATCGACGCTGCTCTAAGCCCCGCCACAGCAAAAGCAACGATACTAGCACAAGAGACAATAACGCTGCAGACAGTGCCGAAGACGAAGACAATCCCCTCCAGCCAGGCTTCGAGCGGGAGGATGGGCATACGAGCCCTAAGGAACAGGCGATAGTCGGAGAATCAGGGGATGACATTCACATGCCCCTCTCCGAAGACGAGGTGAGCCTCGGCGACAAAGAATTCATCGTTCCTGAGGATCCCATCAAGCAGGAGTGCTTCAAGCGCCGGCTTATAGCCACAGCAAAAAGCCTGAAGAGAAAGCAGCAGCAGCTTCAAGCTGATCAAGATCTGCTAGCGGATACATGGACCGAGGTCCTAGCATCCGAGGAACACGAACCCGAGCGCCCAACCAAAAGTTACCCAAAGCGCAGGTTGCTCCCCAAACTCAAGGAGGAACCATTAAAGCCTACACTACCAGCATATGATGCGGCTGACCGGCCACCTTGTGGCCGAGACAAAGCGGCATATCAGCCCGAAGTCCAGCCCGCACCCCGTCGCCAGTCAAACAAAAACACTAAGGCCCGGGGCTACACGCAGGACCTGCGAGACGTATTGGAAAACAAAGTAGGACATACAAGATCAATCTATTAATCACGGGGGCGCGCCCCAACGTGTGACGATGATCGTCATGCCGGATATACTAAAAGAAAATCCGGCCGGGCTGAATATAGCAGACAAGACTCGTACGAACTGCGCTGTGATATAACCCGGCACAGAGGCGCCGCACACCCACTATGCTTCACCGACGAAGTAATGGATCACGAATTCCCAGAAGGGTTTAAACCCATAAATATTGAATCATATGATGGCACAACAGACCCCGCGGTATGGATTGAAGATTTCCTCCACATCCAAATGGCCCGCGGTGACGATCTACATGCCATCAAGTACCTCCCACTAAAACTCAAAGGACCGGCTCAGCATTGGCTGAATAGCCTGCCGGCAAACTCCATTGGCAGTTGGGAGAACTTGGAAGACGCATTCCTTGACAATTTCCAGGGCACTTATGTGCGACCACTGGATGCTGATGACTTGAGTCACATAACCCAACAGCCCGGGGAGTGAGCCAGGAAATTCTGGACTCGGTTCCTAACTAAAAAGAACCAAATTTTCGACTATTCGGATGCCGAGGCCTTAGCGGCATTTAAACATACCATCCGTGACGAGTGGCTCCCCTGACACCTCGGCCAATAGAAGCCGAAGTCCAAGGCAGCCCTCACGACACTCATGACCCACTTTCGTGTGGGCAAGGACAGCTGGCTGGCTCGCAGCAACAACACATCTAAAAATCCAGGCAATTCAGATGCCAGAGATAGCAATGGCAAGCCACGTCGCAATATCATAAACCCACAATTCATCGGTCTCAATAAACACACCGCAAAAAGAAGATTACATCGAATAGATCTAAACAAGAGAGGGGGAGAACATTGTATTGAGATCCAAAAAGAGAGAAGAAGCCATCTAGCTAATAACTATGGACCCGAAGGTATGAGGTAAACTACTCACACTTCATCAGAGAGGCTATGGTGTTGATGTAGAAGCCCTCCGTGATGGAAGCCCGCTCCGGCGGAGCTCCAGAACAGGCCCCAAGATGGGATCTCATGGATACAGAAAGTTACGGCGGTGGAATTAGGGTTTTGGCTCCGTGTTTGATAGTTTGGGGGTACGTAGGTATATATAGGAGGAAGGAGTACGTCGGTGGAGCAAAAGGGGGCCCACGAGGGTGGAGGGCATGCCTGGCGGGGGTAGGCGCGCCCCCTACCTCGTGGCTTCCTGCTTTAATTCTTGACGTAGGGTCCAAGTCTCCTGGATCATGATCCAGGAGACTTACTCCTTCCCCAGGCGTGCCCTCCACCCTCGTGGGCCCCCTGTTGCTCCACCGACGTACTCCTTCCTCCTATATATACCTACATACCCCCAAACGATCAAAGACGGAGCCAAACCCCTAATTCCACGACCGTAACTTTCTGAATCCATGAGATCCCATCTTGGGGCCTGTTCCGGAGCTCCGCCGGAGCGGGCATCCATCACGGAGGGCTTCTACATCCACACCATAGCCTCTCTGATGAAGTGTGAGTAGTTTACCTCAGACCTTCGGGTCCATAGTTATTATCTAGATGGCTTCTTCTCTCTTTTTGGATCTCAATACAATGTTCTCCCCCTCTCTTGTGGAGATCTATTCGATGTAATCTTCTTTTTGCGGTGTGTTTGTTGAGATCGATGAATTTTGGGTTTATGATCAAGATTATCTATGAACAAAATTTGAATCTTCTCTGAATTCTTTTATGTATGATTGGTTATCTTTGCAAGTCTCTTAGAATTATCAGTTTGGTTTGGCCTAATAGATTGGTCTTTCTTGCAATGGGAGAAGTGCTTAGCTTTGGATTCGATCTTGCGGTGTCCTTACCCAGTGACAGAAGGGGCAGCAAGGCACGTATTGTATCGTTGCCATCGAGGATAACAAGATGGGGTTTTTATCATATTGCATGAATTTATCCCTCTACATCATGTCATCTTGCTTAAGGCGTTACTCTGTTTTTAACTTAATACTCTAGATGCATGCTGGATAGCGGTCGAGGAGTGGAGTAATAGTAGTAGATGCAGGCAGGAGTCGGTCTACTTGTCTCGGACGTGATGCCTATATACATGATCATACCTAGATATTCTCATAAATATGCTCAATTCTATCAATTGCTCAATAGTAATTTGTTCACCCACCGTAGAATACTTATGCTCTTGAGAGAAGCCACTAGTGAAACCTATGGCCCCCGGGTCTCTTTCTCATCATATTAATCTCCGTCACTTTATTATTGCTTTTCTTTTACTTTGACTTTTACTTTTTTACTTTGCATATCTATACCAAAAATACCAAAAATATTATTTATCTTCTCTATCAGATCTCACTTTCGTAAGTAACCGTGAAGGGATTGACAACCCCTAAGCCGTTGGTTGTGTTGAGCTATTGTTTTGTGTAGGTACGAGGGACTCGTGCCTAGCCTCCTACTGGATTGATACATTGGTTCTCAAAAACTGAGGGAAATACTTACGCTACTTTGCTGCATCATCCTCTCCTCTTCGGGGAAATCCAACGCAGTGCTCAAGAGGTAGCAAGAAGAATTTCTGGCGCTGTTGCCGGGGAGTCTGCGCAAAAGTCAACATACCAAGTACCCATCACAATCCCTATCTCCCGCATTGCATTATTTGCCATTTGCCCCTCATTTTCCTCTCCCCCACTTCACCCTTGCCGTTTTATTCGCCCTCTCTCTCTATCCTCCCTCTCCCTCTCTATTTGCCTCTTTTTGCCCGTTTGCCTTTTGTTTGCTTATGTGTTAGTTTGCTTGTTTGTCGCGATGGCTCAAGATAATACTAAATTGTGTGACTTCACCAATACCAAAAACAATGATTTCCTTAGCACTCCGATTGCTCCTCTTACCGATGCTGAATCTTGTGAAATTAATACTACTTTGCTGAATCTTGTCATGAAAGATCCGTTCTCCGGCCTTCCTAGTGAAGATGCCGCTACCCATCTTAATAGCTTCATTGATTTGTGTGAGATGCAAAAGAAGAAAGATGTCGATAATGATATTGTTAAATTGAAGCTATTTCATTTTTCGCTTAGAGATCGTGCTAAAGCTTGGTTTCCATCTTTGCCTAAAAATAGTATTGATTCATGGAACAAGTGCAAAGATGCTTTTATCTCTAAGTATTTTCCTCCCGCTAAGATCATCTCTCTTAAAAACAATATTATGAATTTTAAACAACTTAGTCATGAACATGTTGCACAAGCTTGGGAGAGAATGAAATTAATGATACGTAATTGCCCTACTCATGGTTTGAATTTGTGGATGATTATACAAAAAAATTATGCCGGATTGAATTTTGCTTCTTGAAATATTTTAGATTCGGCCACGGGAGGCACTTTTATGGAAATCACTTTAGGAGAAGCTACTAAACTCCTAGTTAATATTATGGTTAATTATTCTCAATGGCATACTGAAAGATCTACTAAAAAGGTGCATGCGATAGAAGAAATCAATGTTTTGAGTGGAAAGATGGATGAACTTATGAAATTATTTGCTAATAAGTGTGTTTCTTCTGATCCTAATGATGTGCCATTGTCTACTTTGATTGAGAATAATAATGAATCTATGGATGTGAATTTTGTTGGTTGGAACAATTTTGGTAACAATGCGTATAGATGAAATTTCAATCCTAGGCCTTATCCTAGTAACCCCTCTAATAATTATGGTAATTCCTACAACAATTCTTATGGAAATTATAATAAGATGCCCTCTGATTTTGAATCTAATATTAAAGAATTTAGTTCTTCGCAAAAGAATCTTAATGCTATGATTGAAGAAAAATTGCTTAAGATTGATGATTTGTCTAGGAACGTTGATAGAATTGCTCTTGATGTTGATTCTTTGAAACTTAGATCTATTCTACATAAGCATTATATCAATGAGTCTCTCAAAGCCATGAGAATTTTCATTGACGAGTGCAAAGAAAGAACCGCTAGGACGCGTGCTATGAAAGATGCCTTTATAAAAAGCATGTTCTTCTAGTTCCTATGAAAATAATGATGAAGATCTAAAAGTTATTGATGTGTCCCCTATTAAATCTTTGTTTTGCAATATGAATCTTGATAATGATGGGACTGAATATGATCCACCTTTACCTAGAAGGCGTTCTAAAATTCGGAATTTGTTGATCTTGATGCTAAATTTGATAAAAGTGGGATTGAAGAAATTAAAACCCTAGATGTTGCTAAACCCACTATTATGGATTTCAAGGAATTTAATTAGGAAAATTTCTACTTAATTGATTGCATTTCCTTGTTGCAATCCGTGCTAAAATCTCCTCACGCTTATAGTCAAAGCGTTTACTAAACATATCGTTGATGCCTTGATGCAATCTTATGAAGAAAAACTTGAATTGGAAGTCTCTATCCCTAGAAAACTTTATGATGAGTGGAAACCTGCTATTAAAATTAAAATTAAAAATTATGAGTTTCGTGCTTTGTGTGATTTGGGTTCTAGTGTCTCTACTATTCCCAAAACTTTGTGTGATTTGCTAGATTTCCGTGATTTTGATGATTGCTCTCTAAACTTGCATCTTGCGGATTCCACTATTAAAAAACCTATGGGAAGAATTAATGATGTTCTTATTTTTTCAAATAGGAATTATGTGCCCGTAGATTTTATCGTTCTTGATATAGATTGCAATCCTTCTTGCCCTATTATTCTCGGTAGACCTTTCCTTAGAACGGTTGGTGCAATTATTGATATGAAGGAAGGGAATATTAGATTTCAATTTCCATTAAAAAGGGCATGTAACACTTTCCTAGAAAGAAAATAAAATTATCTTATGAATCTATTATGAGAGCCACTTATGGATTGCCTACCAAAGATGGCAATACCTAGATCTATTCTTGCTTGTTATGCCTAACTAGGGGCGTTAAACGATAGCGCTTGTTGGGAGGCAACCCAATTTTATTTTTATTCCTTGATTTTTGCTCCTGTTTAGTAATAAATAAATTATTTAGCCTATGTTTTGGTTGTGTTTTTTGTGTTTAATTAGTGTTTGTGCCAAGTAGAACCGCTGGGAAGACTTGGGGAAAGTCTTGTTGAACTTGCTGTAAAAAACAGAAACTTTAGCGCTCACCAGAACTGCTGTCATTTTTATTTGGAGAGTGATATTTAGTTAATTATTTTTTCATATGATTAATAGATAAATTACACAGGTCCAGAAATTTATTTTAGAATGTTTGGGCTTCCAGATCTTGAGCTAGCTTCAGATTACTACAGACTGTTCTGTTTTTGTCAGATTCTGTTTTTCGTGTGTTGTTTGCTTATTTTGATGAATCTATGGCTAGTAAAATAGTTTATAATCCATAGATAAGTTTGAATACAGTAGGTATAACACCAATATAAATAAATAATGAGTTCATTACAGTACCTTGAAGTGGTCTTTTGTTTTCTTTTGCTAACGGAGCTCACGAGATTTTCTACTTTAAGTTTTGTGTTGTGAAGTTTTCAAGTTTTGGGTAAAAATTTGATGGATTATGGAACAAGGAGTGGCAAGAGCCGAAGCTTGGGGATGCCCATGGAACCCCCAAGATAATCTAAGGACACCTAAAAGCCAAATCTTGGGGATGCCCCGGAAGGCATCCCCTCTTTCGTCTACTTCTATCGGTAACTTTACTTGGAGCTATATTTTGATTCACCACATGATATGTGTTTTGCTTGGAGCGTCTTTTATGATTTAAGTCTTTGCTTATTAGTTTACCACAATCATCCTTGCTGTACACACCTTTTGAGAGAGCCATGCATAATTTGGAATTTGATAGAATACTCTATATGCGTCACTTATATCTTTTGAGTTATATAATTTTGCTCTAGTGCTTCACTTATATCTTTTAGAGCACGGTGGTGGATTTGTTTTATAGAAACTATTGATCTATCATGCTTCACTTAGATTATTTTTAGAGTCTTAATAGCATGGTAATTGCTTAATAATAATATGCTTGGTATTCAAGACTTGTAAAACCTTCTTTTGAGTGCGTTGAATACTAAGAAAAAAATTGATGCTTGATAATTGTTTTGAGATATGAGGATGGTGATATTATAGTCCTGCTAGTTGAGTAGTTGTGAATTTGAGAAATGCTTGTGTTAAAGTTTGTGATTCCCATAGCATGCACGTATGGGGATCCGTTATGTGGTGAAGTCGGATCATGATTTATTTATTGATTGTCTTCCTTATGAGTGGCGGTCAGGGATGAGCGATGGTCTTTTCCTACCAATCTATCCCCCTAGGAGCATGCGCATAATACTTTGCTTTGATAACCTCTAGATTTTTTCAATAAGTATATGAGTTCTTTATGACTAATGTTGAGTCCATGGATTATACGCAATTTCCTTCCTTCCACCATTGCTAGCCTCTCTAATACCGCGCACTTTTCGCCGGTATCATACACCCACCAAATACCTTCCTCAAAACAGCCACCATACCTACCTATCATGGCATTTCCATAGCCATTCATAGATATATTGCCATGCAACTTTCCACCATTCTGTTCATTATGACACGCTCCATCATTGTCATATTGCTAGCATGATCATGTAGTTGACATCGTACTTGTGGCAAAGCCACCGTTCGTAATTCTTTCATACATGTCACTCTTGATTCATTGCATATCCCGGTACACCGCCGGAGGCATTCATATAGAGTCATATTTTGTTCTAAGTATCGATTTGTAATTGTTGAGTTGTAAGAAAAATAGAAGTGTGATGATCATCATTTTTAGAGCATTGTCCCAAGTGAGGAAAGGATGATGGAGACTATGATTGCCCCACAATTCGGGACGAGACTCCGGACGAAAAAAAGAGGCCATAAAAAAAGAGAGAAGGCCCAAACAAAAAAAAGAGAGAAAAAGAGAGAAGGGACAATGTTACTATCCTTTTACCACACTTGTGCTTCAAAGTAGCACCATGATCTTCATGATAGAGAGTCTCTCATTATGTCACTTTCATATACTAGTGGGAATTTTTGATTATAGAACTTGGCTTGTATATTCCAATGATGGGCTTCCTCAAAATGCCCTAGGTCTTCGTGAGCAAGCGAGTTGGATGCACACCCACTTAGTTTCTTTTGAGCTTTCATATACTTATAGCTCTAGTGCATCCGTTGCATGGCAATCCCTACTCACTCACATTGATATCTATTGATGGGCGTCTCCATAGCCCGTTGATACGCCTAGTTGATGTGAGACTATCTTCACCTCTTTTTGTCTTCTCCACAACCACCCTTCTATTCCACATATAGTGCTATATCCATGGCTCACGCTCATGTATTGCGTGAAGATCGAAAAAGTTTTGAAAATTTCAAAAGTATGAAACAATTTCTTGGCTTGTCATCGGGGTTGTGCATGATTTAAATACTTTGTGTGGTGAAGATAGAGCATAGCCAGACTATATGATTTTGTAGGGATAGCTTTCTTTGGCCATGTTATTTTGAGAAGACATAATTGCTTTGTTAGTATGCTTGAAGTATTATTATTTTTATGTCAACATGAACTTTTGTCTTGAATCTTTTGAATCTGAATATTCATACCACAATTAAGAAGATTTACATTGAAATTATGCCAAGTAGCACTCCGCATCAAAAATTCTGTTTTTATCATTTACCTACTCGAGGACGAGCAAGAATTAAGCTTGGGGATGCTTGATACGTCTCCAAGTATCTATAATTTTTGATTGCTCCATGCTATATTATCTACTGTTTTAGACATTATTGGGCTTTATTATCCACTTTTATATTATTTTTGGAACTAACCTATTAACCGGAGGCCCAGCCCAGAATTCATGTTTTTTGCCTGTTTTAGGGTTTCGAAGAAAAGGAATATCAAACGGAGTCCAAACGGAATGAAACCTTCGAAACATGATTTTCTCATCAGATAAGACCCAGGAGACTTGGCCTGCGTCAAGAAAGCCACGAGGCGGTCATGAGGGTGGAGGGCACCCCCCTAGGGCGCGCCCCCTGCCTCGTGGGCCCCTCGAAGCTCCACCGACGTACTTCTTCCTCCTATATATATCCACGTACCCCCAAATGATCGGGGACGGAGCCAAAAACCTAATTCCACCGCCGCAACTTTCTGTATCCACGAGATCCCATCTTGGGGCCTGTTCCGGAGCTCCGCCGGAGGGGGCATCGATCATGCAGGGCTTCTACATCATCATCCAAGCCCCTCCGATGAAGTGTGAGTAGTTTACTTAAGACCTATGGGTCCATAGCTAGTAGCTAGATGGCTTCTTCTCTCTTTTTGGATCTCAGTACAATGTTCTCCCCCTCTCTCGTGGAGATCTATTCGATGTAATCTTCTTTTTGTGGTGTGTTTGTTGAGACCGATGAATTGTGGGTTTATGATCAAGTCTATCTATGAATAATATTTGAATCTTCTCTGAATTCTTTTATGTATGATTGGTTATCTTTGCAAGTCTCTTCCAATTATCAGTTTGGTTTGGCCTACTAGATTGGTTGTTCTTGCCATTGGAGAAGTGCTTAGCTTTGGGTTCGATCTTGCGGTGTCCTTACCCAGTGACAGAAGGGGCAGCAAGGCACGTATTGTATCATTGCCATCGAGGATAACAAGGTGGGGTTTTATCAGATTGCATGAAACTATCCCTCTACATCATGTCATCTTGCTTAAGGCGTTACTCTGTTTTTAACTTAATACTCTAGATGCCTGCTGGATAGCGGTCGATGAGTGGAGTAATAGTAGTAGATGCAGGCAGGAGTCGGTCTACTTGTCTTGGACGTGATGCCTATATACATGATCATACCTAGATATTCTCATAACTATGCTCAATTCTGTCAATTGCTCAATAGTATTTTGTTCACCCACCGTAGAATACTTATGCTCTTGAGAGAAGCCACTAGTGAAACCTATGGCCCTCGGGTCTCTTTCTCATCATATTAATCTCCGTCACTTTATTATTGCTTTGCTTTTACTTTGCCTTTTACTGTTTTACTTTGCATCTCTATACCAAAAATATTATTTATCTTCTCTATCAGATCTCACTTTCGTAAGTGACCGTGAAGGGATTGACAACCCCTAAGCGCGTTGGTTGCGTTGAGCTATTGTTTTGTGTAGGTACGAGGGACTTGTGCATAGCCTCCTACTGGATTGATACCTTGGTTCTCAGAAACTGAGGGAAATACTTACGCTACTTTGCTGCATCATCCTCTCCTCTTCGGGGAAATCCAACGCAGTGCTCAAGAGGTAGCAGAGATCCATATGATGTAACTCTTTTGCGGTGTGTTTGTTGGGATCCGATGAACTTCGAGTTTATGATCAGATCTATGTTTTTCTATCCATGAAATGAGTTTCTTTGATCTCTTTTATGCATGATCTCTTATAGCCTCGTATTTCTTCTCTGATATTTGGGTTTCGTTAGCCAACTCGATATATTTATCTTGAAACCGGAAGAGGTGCCGGGTAGTGGGTTTGATCTTACGGTGCTTGATCCCAGTGACAGAAGGGAACCAACACGTATGTATCGTTGCTACTAAGGATAAAAAGATGAGATCTATATCTACCGCCATATAGATAAACGGATCTTGTCTACATCATGTCATCGTTCTTATCCCATTACTCCGTTTTTCCATGAACTTAATACACTAGATGCATGCTGGATAGCGGTCGATGTGTGGAGTAATAGTAGTAGTTGCAGGCAGGAGGTGGTCTACTTGTCTTGGACGTGATGCCTATGTAATGATCATTGCCAGGATATCGTCATAATTATTTGAAGTTCTATCAATTTCCCAACAGTAATTTGTTTACCCACCATTTTTTATTGTTCTCGAGAGAAGCCACTAGTGAAACCTACGGCCCTCGGGTCTTATTTCTCATATATTTTCCTTGTGATCTACTCTTTCATTTGCTTCTATTTTCAGATCTATTAAACCAAAAATGCAAAAATACTTTGCTGCACTTTATTTTATTCGCGATCTATTTATCCAATCTATTACTACCTTTTTACCATCACGCAAGAATTTTTGGCGCCGTTACCCGAAAGGGATTGACAACCCCTTTAACACGTCGGGTTGCGAGATGTTGTTATTTGTGTGCAGGGGTTGTTTACTTTGTGTTTCTTGGTTCTCCTACTGGTTCGATACCTTGGTTTCATAACTGAGGGAAATACCTACCACCGATGTGCTGCATCATCCCTCCCTCTCCGGGGAATTACCGACATAGTTCCAGCTGCCATAGGACCTCCCAGTACCAGCCCGACGGAGCCCAGTCCCGGACATGGCCCCTCTGATCAAGCAGGTGTCCTCCGCCGAGTCGACGGTGAGATAGGCATCGTCGGCGTCGATGCGGGAATGATTGCTTTAACTAAAAAATAACAACAAATGTGACATGTTCAACTAGTTCTATTACTTTAACTAGTTATAACTAAAAATAAACTTACTATAAATAAAAATAAACTAGTTCTTACTAAAAATAAACTAGTTCAACTAGTTATATTAATTTTCTTACTAAAAATACACTAGTTCTATTAATTCAACTAGTTCTTACTAAAAAACTAGTTCAAGTAGTTCTAATTTTCTTACTAATTCTACTAAACACTTACTAAAAATAGTTAAAAACTACATTATACAATAGTAAAAAAACTATAGCAAAAACAGAAAAAATAGAGATGGAGGGAGGAGGGGGAGGGGGAGGGAGGAGGAAGGAGGAGGAGGGAGGAGAGAGGAGGAGGGGGCGATGGGAGGAGGGGGAGGTGGTGCCCGGAGGAGGAGGAGGAGGAGGAGGAGGAGGGAGGGGGGAGGGGCGGTGGGAGGAGGGGGAGGCCGAAGGAGGTGGAGGGAGGGGCGGTGGGAGGAGGGCTGCCAGCGGAGGAGGAGGAGGGACAAGGGGGCGGCCGTAGGAGGAGGGACTGAGGGAGTACCTCGGTGGAGGAGCAGCATGGCGACAGCGGCGGAAGACGTGTATCGGCGCGGGCGAGAGTGATTGAGATGTTGAGTGAGTGAGAGGGTCGGGCGCGTGGGGAGGATAAGGTAAGGTAAGTAGTAGCGCGGTTTCGTGAAAAGCGCTACTGCTACGGAGCGTAGCAGTAGCGCCAGTTACGGACACGCGCTACTGCTAAGTGGGCCTAGCCATCCACGCCCAGTACAAACATAGCAGCAGCGCGTTGTGCTAGCACGCATGACTGCTAAAATCATAGCAGTAGCGTGGTTTATTTACACATGCTACTACTAAGTAGTAGTAGCGCATGATTTTGTCCAGCACTACTGCTAAGATGCTGTGTATAAGGTTTTGCCTAGTAGTGCAAGTTGTCTTATGGTCCAAAAAAATCTCCAAAAAGTTTTGCCGCATTTGGACTCCGTTTGATAGGGATATTCTGTGAAGTAAAAAACAAGCAAAAATAACAACTGGCACTTGGCACTAGGTCAATAGGTTAGTCCCAGAAAATGATATAAAGTTGCTATAAAATGAATATAAAACATCCGAGATTGATAATATAACAACATGGAACAAGAAAAAATTATAGAAATTTTGAAGATGTATCATCATCCCCAAGCTTAATTCCTACTCGTCCTCGAGTAGGTAAAATGATAAAAACAGAATTTTTGATGTGGAATGCTGCCTAACATGTTCATCACATTCTTTTCTTTTGTAGCATGGACATTTGGACTTTTAGATGGTTTGAAGCAATAGTCTATATTTGACATGAAGATTTCAATACTCATGCATATCAACAAGCAACCATGTCTTTCAAAATATCAACACTAAACAAAGTTATCCCTAGCCCACTCACGAAACACACTCAAATATTAGCTACATCCAATGCTCAAGTATGATCGTAGTGCTCCGTAGTTGGTGCTTTATAAGAGAAGATGGAGACTCAAAATAAAAATAAAAATTGCATAAAAGTAAATAGATAGGCCCTTCGTAGAGGGAAGCAGACATTTGTAGAGGTGCTAGAGCTCAAAGCTTAAATTGAGAGATAATTTTTTTGAGAGGCGTACTTTTCCCGTCAACGAAAAGGGCTGAGTACTTTCCAACACTTACAATGCTAGATACATCATAGGCGGTTCCCAAACATAAAATAAAGTTTGTTCCTTTTTCCACCATACTTTCACACTCCGCGGCTAGCTGTATCCATGGGTACTATCCATACCAACAATTTCCAAGAAATTTATTATCTGACAACATAAAGTAAATTTATTTTCCATTTCGGGACTGGGCATCCCTATTACCGCCGTATTGTCGTGCAATGAGAAGTGAATAAACACTCATCTTGAGAATAAGCACATCTAGCATGGGAAATATTGGCCACCCCCTGCCGCTTCATGAGCGGTACGAGCACACAAAAAGGAAATTCATTTGGATAATTAAATATGGCACATACAAATTTACATAGAACGACACAAAAATACCGCATATAGGTGGTTATGGTAGACTCATATGGCAAAACTGGTTTAAGGATTTTGGATGCACAAGTACTATTTCTACTTAGTACAAATGAAGGCTAGCAAATAGATTGAGAAGCATCCAACCAAGAAAAAAATTTATATAAGCGGGCATTAAGCATAAATAACACCGAATAATGCACCACAAGCAGGATGTAATTTCATTGCATAACTATTGACTTTCGTGCTTGCATAGGGAATCACAAACCTTGACACCAACATTCTTACTAAAGCATAATTACTCATTGACATGACTCACATATTACTATCATCATATCTCAAAACTATTACAATGAATCAAGTTTATTTTTTCCAATAATCTTCATGAAAGTTTTTATTATATCCCTCTTGAATATCTATCACTTTGGGACTAGTTTCATATGTTTCAATTGATTTTTGATAAGCTCAAACAAATTTAAGTGAAGAACATGAGCATAAAAAAATTTGTCTCTCAAAATAATATAAGTGAGGCATGAGAAAAATTCTTAAAAAATATTAAAGCACACTGTGCTAAAAAGGATAGCATGATGATCCACAAGTATAGTGGATCTATCGTAGTCCTTTTGATAAGTAAGAGTGTCGAACCCAACAAGAAGCAGAAGGAAATGACAAGTAGTTTTCAGCCTGGTATTCTCTGCAAGCACTGAAATTATCGGTAACAGATAGTTGTGTGATAAGATAATTCGTAATGAGTAACAAGTAAATAAAGTAAATAAAGTGCAGCAAGGTGGCCCAATCCTTTTCGTAGCAAAGGACAAGCCTGGACGAACTCTTATATAAAGCAAAGTGCTCCCGAGGACACATGGAAATTACTGTCATGCTAGTTTTCATCATGCTCATATGATTCATGTTCGTTACTTTTATAATTTGATATGTGGATGGACCGTTGCTTGGGTGCTGCCCTTCCTTGGACAATACTCCCACTTATGATTAACCCCTCTCGCAATCATCCACAACTACGAAAGAAGAATTAAGATAAATCTAACCATAGCATGAAATATATGGATCCAAATCAGCCCCTTAGGAAGCAACACATAAACTAGGGTTTAAGCTTCTGTCACTCTAGCAACCCATCATATACTTATTACTTCCCAATGCCTTCCCCTAGGCCAAAATTATGGTGAAGTGTCATGTAGTTGACGTTCACATAACACCACTAGAGGAGAGACAACATACATATCATCAAAATATAGAACGAATACCAAATTCACATGATTACTTATAACAAGACTTCTCCCATGTCCTCACGAACACACATAATTACTCACAAAGCATATTCATGTTCATAATCAGAGGAGTATTGAATAGCATATTAAGGATCCAAACATATGATCTTCCACCGAATAAACCAACTAGCATCAACTACACAGAGTAATCAACACTACTAGCAACCCACAGGTACCAATCTGAGGTTTTGAGACAAAGATCGGATACAAGAGATGAACTACAGTTTGAGAGGAGATGGTGCTGGTGAAGATGTTGATTGAGATTAACCACCTCTCAATGAGAGGATCATTGGTGATGACGATGGCTTTGATCCCCCCCCCGAGGGAAGTTTCCTCGGCAGAACAGCTCCGCTGGAGCCCTAGATTGGTTCAGCCCAAGTTCCACCTCGAGACAGCGGCGCTTCATCCCCAAAGCATCCTTCTGATTTTTTTCCAGGTCAAAACACACCATATAGCGGAAGATGGGAATCGGGGGCCTGCCAGGTGGCCCACAAGGCAGGGGGTGCGCCCAGGGGGGTAGGGCGCGCCCCCCACCCTTGTGGATGGCAGGTGGCCCCCTTTGGTGCTTTCTTCGCCCAATATTTTTTATATATTCCAAAATAATTCTCCGTGAAGTTTCAGGACTTTTGGACTTGTGCAGAATAGGTCTATAATATTTGCTCCTTTTCCAGTCCAGAATTCCAGCTGCCAGCATTCTCCCTCTTCATGTAAACCTTATAACATAAGAGAGAAAAGGCATAAGTATTATGATATAATGTGTAATAACAGCTCATAATGTAATAAATATCAATATAAAAGCATGATGCAAAATGAACGTATCAAAGCACTAGAGCAATTCCATAGCTCAAAAAGTTTAAGTGAAGCACATAGAGCAATTCTATCAAATCATAGCATAATTTTGGTTCTATCAAATAGGGGTGTCCAGCAAGGACAGATGAGACAAACTAAGAAGCGAAACAAGAAAAGACTCATATGATGCAAGATGCTCCAAGCAAAACTCATGATATGTGACGAATAAAAATATAGCTCCAAGTAAAATTACCGATGGTCGTTAGAAGAAAGAGGGGATGCCCTTCGGGGCATCCCCAAGCTTAGTTGCTTGGTTCTCCTTGAATATTAACTTGCGGTGTCATGGGCATCCCCAGTATTTGGCTCTTTTCACTCCTTATTCCTTCATCGATCGTGATCTCACCCAAATCTTGAAAACTTCAATCACACAAAACTTAACAAAACCTTCGTGGGATCCGTTAGTATAATAAAGCAAAACACTACTCTAAGTACTGATGTAAACCAATTCATATTTTATTATTGCATTATATCTACTATATTGCAACTTTTCCATGTCTTATACCCTTCAATACAATCCATAGATTCATCAAAATAAGCACACAATGCGATGAAAATAGAATCTGTCAAAAACAGAACAATCTGTAGTAATCTGGGCTTTGTCCATACTTCTATAACTCCATAAATTCGGAAAAATTAGGACAATGTAGGCAATTTGTATATAAATCTTGTGTAAAAACTTCAGAATTTTATCGCGCTTCGGTGATTTTTGACAATTTTGCTACTGGGCACAAAAGTTTTTGTTTTTCAACAAGATCAAATCAATCATCACCCAACATGATCCCAAAGGCTTTACTTGGCATAAGCACCAATTGAAACATAAAAACACAATCATAACAGTAGCATAATTATGCAAACACTCAAGAACAGAAAGAAAAAGGCAAAAATAAATTTTATTCATTGGGTTGCCTCCCAACAAGCGCTATCATTTTATGCCCCTAGCTAGGCATAATGCATAGATTCAAGTATTGTCATCTTTAGTTTTCACCCCATAGGAAGTCTGGTCCATCGGCATATGTAGTTTAGTTTCAGACACTTCCCACTAGTGCAGTCTATGTTCTCGAGTTTCATCAAATTCGCACTGAGGAAGATTTAGAAGAGCCAAAAACTAGTCAGCTGAGCACTTGGTCTTCTCTTCTTCGGTCATCCATTCTAGGATCCAAGTACTGCTATCTACAAGTTCTCCTGAGAAGGCTGATATATACAAAGTAGCGAAGAACTGAAGTATGGTTCTTGCCATGGTTCAAGCAGAGGAAACTCTTCATGAACATATGTTCAATTTGCTCGATTGTGTGGTGGAAACAAGGTAAACTTTCAAATTCAGCAAAATCCAGAATCTTGTGCTTGAAGATGTGATTCTTGCAGTACAAAATGTGAGCATAATACACAGCCTATTCCTTGGTCAAGAATCTTGGTGACATAGAAGTCATTTATCCATCATGCGGGCTAATCCCAAAGAAAACAAGTTTTGAATGGTGAAACTACTCGTTGAAAGTTGGTCCGTTAGGGCCGTCGTCTGTAGGAAACAGAGGAAATGTCTTGATGCGGCTTGAACTACGCCTATATTTCCCCAAAGAGGAAGGGGTGATGTAGCACAGCTGTGGTAGGTATTTCCCTCGGTGATGAGACCAAGGTTATCAAACCAGTAGGAGAAATACGCAATACTATGTAAATAGTACCTGCACACAAAGAACAAATACTTGCAACCCGACGTAAAAGAGGGGTTGTCAATCCCTCCAGGGTAAAAAGATATATGAAATCGTAGTAGATTGGATAAATAGATCTCGCGGGAACGCGAGATAAAATAAATAACCAAAAATTGCAGAAAGGTATTTTGGGGTTTTTGGATTAATATATCTGAAAATAAAAGCGAATAAAAATCGATCTCGAAGGCAAATATGATAAAGAAGAAACCCAGGGGCCATAGATTTCACTAGTGGCTTCTCTCCAGAAAAATAGCATACTGTGGGTAAACAAATTATTGTTGGTTAATTGATAGAACTTCAAATAATTATGATGATATCCAGGCAATGATCATTATATAGGCATCACGTCCAAGATTAGTAGACCGACTCCGGCCTGCATCTACTACTATTACTCCACACATCGACCGCTATCCAGCATGCATATAGTGTATTAAGTTCATTGGAAAAATGGAGTAATGCAATAAGAATGATGACATGATGTAGGCAAGATCTATTCATGTAGGAATAGACCCCATCTTGTTATCCTTAATAGCAACGATACATACGTGTCATTTCCCCTTCTCTCACTGGGATTGAGCACCGCAAGATCAAACCCATCACAAAGCACCTCTTCCCATGGCAAGAAAAATCGATCTAGTCGGCCTAACTACACCAAAGATTTGAAGAAGAAATACGAGGCTATAAGAAATCATGCATATAAGAGATCAAAACTCAAGTAACTTTCATGGATAAAATATATCTGATCATAAACTCAAAGTTCATTGGATCCCAACAAACACACCGCAAAAAGAGTTACATCAAATAGATCTCCAAGAGACCATTGTATTGAGAATCAAAGGAGAGAGAGGAAGCCATCTAGCTACTGACTACGAACCCGAAGGTCTACGATGAACTGCTCACGTATCATCGGAGAGGCACCAATGAGGATGAAGAACCCCTCCATGATGGTGTCTAGATTGGATCTATGGTTTCTGGAACTTGCGGCGGCTGGAATTGTGTTTTGTCGACTCCCCTAGGGTTTCTGTATTTTTGGGCTATTTATAGAGCAAAGAGGGGGTGCAGGAGGTGGCCAAGGTGGGCAAAACCCACCAGGGCGCGCTTGGGCCCCCTGGCACGCCCAAGTGGGTTGTGCTCCCCTCGGAGTCCCCCTCTGGTACTTCCTTGGCCCAACTTGTGTCTTCTGATCCAGAAAAATCTCCAAAAAGTTTCGCTGCATTTGGACTCCGTTTGGTATTGATTTTATGCGAAGTAAAAAAACAAGCAAAAACAGCAATTGGCTCTAGGCACTATGTCAATAGGTTGGTCCCAAAAAATGATATAAAGTTTCTATAAAATGATTGTAAAACATCCAAGAATGATAATATAACAGCATGGAACAATCTAAAATTATAGATACATTGGAGACGTATCATGTCTTGAGAAGATTTCTTAGTGAATCTTCATCGCTGATACGTCTCCAACGTATCTATACTTTATGAAGTATTCATGTTGTTATATTATCATTCTTGGATGTTTTTCAATCATTTTATAGCAACTTTATATCATTTTTTGGGACTAACCTATTGACATAGTGGCTAGTGCCAGTTGCTGTTTTTTGCTTGTTTTTTACATTGCAGAAAATCAATATCAAACGGAGTCCAAACGTAGTGACTTTTTGTAGAATTTTTATGGACCAGAAGACACAACTCGGGTCAAAGAAGTTCCAGAGGGTTTCCCCAAGGGGGCACAACCCACCTGGGCGTGTCCTGGTGGGTTCTGCCCACCTCGGTGGCCCCCCGCACCACCTCTTCCCCTATAAATTCCCAAATATTCCGAAAAGCCTAGGGGAGTCGCTAGATTAGAAGTTCCACCGCTGCAAGCCTATGTAGCCACGAAAAACCAATCTAAACCCGTTCCGGCACCCTGCCAGAGGGGGAAATCATCACCGCTGACCATCTTCATCATCGCAACGGCCACCATGATGAGGAGGGAGTAGTCCACCCTCGGGGCTGAGGGTTTGTACCAATAGCTATGTGTTTAGTCTCTCTCTCTCATGTTCTTGGGATGTCGCGATCTTGATGTATCGCGGACTTTGTTTATATAGTTGGATCATATGGTGTTTTCCCCTCTCCATCTGTTGTGAATTGAGTTTTACCTTTGAGATTTATTTTTATTGGATTGAATACTTTTATGGATTTGAGAACACTTGATGTATGTCTTGCTATGAATACCTGTGGTGACAATGGGGTATCATATCGGTTAACTTGATATGTGTTTTGGCACTCAACTCACGGATTCCCGAGGTGACACTGGGGTAATCTATGCATAGGGGTTGACGCATGTTCTCGTCTTTGTTTCTCCGGTACAAATCTTGGGGCACTCTTTGAGGTTCTTTGTGTTGGATTGAGTATTATGAATTTGAAGTTGTTTGATGCATATCGTATAATCAACTCACAGCTGCTCGCGGTGACATTGGAGTATCTAGATGACATTAGAGTTGGTTGATGTGTATCATATGGTGTTATTTTAGTACGAACTCTTGGATAGATCGATCAGAAAGAATAGCTTGGTGTTATTTTAGCACGAACTCTAGGATAGATTGATGAGAAAGAATAGCTTTAAGGTGGTTTCATACCCTACAAACATTTCCTTCTTATGTTCTCCGCTAGATAGGAACTTTGGAGTGATTCTTCATCGCATGTCGAGGGATTGTTATATGATCCAATTATATTAGCATTGTTGAGAGATTGCACTAGTGAAAGTATGGACCCTAGGCCTCATTTTCAAGCATTGCAATACCATTTGTGCTCCGCTTTATCAATTGCTACCTTGCTGTTTTTATTGTTACTATTACAAAAATTAATATCTACTATCATTACTACACTTGTATCAGCATCTCTTTGCCGAACTAGTGCACCTATACAATTTACCATTGTATTTGGTGTGTTGGTGACACAAGAGACTTTTTATTATTTGGTTGCAGGGTTGTTGGAGAGAGACCATCTTCATCCTACGCCTCCCACCGATTGATAAACCTTAGGTCATCCACTTCAGGGAAATTTGCTACTATCCTACAAAACTCCGCGCTTGGAGGCCTGACATGAGTCTACAACAAGAAGTTGTGTAGTAGACATCAATTGCCCATGTGCCTAGTTTGCGAGTCATCAGGCACAGCTGAATCTTCCTCAATGGTCTTAAGAGGAGAGTTGCGCTTCCTCAACTTTTCTGAAATAGATGGCTCCAAAGAACTTGAAGATCCATCAATTTTTCTTGCTGGAACTCATTCAACGACCATCAATCCTTCGGACACTAGGGCTTTTTCTTTTGCACACACAACTGCCTTGGGTTCAGGCACTTGCGGGCATTGACTGTAACTTCTTGAGATGTCGGCTTAGCAGATTTATTTTCTTCCTCTTCCATCTGTCATCATTTTCGCTCGAAGCAGAAGGGTCTACTGGCATAGGCAGAGGTGGCTAAGGATTTGTCTTTTCGACCTCGATCTCTTCATCAGTCTGGTCAACACGGGCTTGCTACAAAGGTGCTGCATTCTCTTCATCTGGATTATCGAGAAAGATGTCAACGACATCAGTTTGCTCGTCATGAGTTGTAGGCACCGGAACTATGACCTCAGGGGCAACCTACTGCTCTGGTTCTTCCGCGTGAGCTGGAGAAGGAGGAACCTGCTACAAGGGAGCACTTGTGCTGATAGTAACAACTTTAGCAACCATGATTTGAATACGGTGATCCTTCGTTCCTTTCGGCTTGGCAGCTGTAGCTAATGCTTTTTGATGTTTTTCGTACTGCACTCTTCTGCGAGCAAGATTTGCCTTGCAATCAATTTCTTCGTTCTTCCTGTCACACAGCTGGGACACATCCATGTGCATTTTGGAATGCCATTCAATCTTTTCATTCCAAATGGCACTTAGGGCCTTTGTGATATCGACAATTTTCATGTTCAGACATTTTCTCTTGTACTCTGTCTTGGCTTCTTTTCTCATTTTCTCAAGGGTCTGCTTGTCCTTAGCAGCTTTCTTGAACTTCTTGGAGATTTTCTTCAACTCGATAAAATGCTTGGTTACTATTTGTGTCGCATCTTCAGGAAACCCCAAAATTCTCACATCATCAGTTTGCGCATCATACGTAGCACTCTCAATGATGGCAATCATCATCTTGAAATCATACTTTTATTCCTATGTGGAAGCAGGAACAGTGTGCCTAACCTTCTTGGCAGATGCATCTTCTTCGGTAGGCACTTTTCCCCTCGCAACACTATTCGAAGAAGTTGGCAGGGCTAGACCCAAACGTTTTTCAGCTAGAGGCATGGGCACATACCTTGGTGATCTCCTTGGAGAGGGCAAAACCTTCACTCGAGAAGGACTTTGTCTAGCTTGCGAAGAATTGCAGCCAAGTCATACATGGGGATGTCATCACCCATTTCTTCATCAGAGGGCCCATTAGATGAGTCAGAAGCAGCCTTTTTGGTTCCCTTCGTGGTAGTTTTCTTTCGAGAGGCCCAAGGAGAAACTAATTTCCTTGACTTGCCTCCCTTGGAAGCAGATGCATGCTCTTTCTTCTTCTGCACGTCCTCCTTGGTCAGCTTGACATTTTTTGCCTCAACTTCCTTTTTCTTTGCTTTGGCCTTCGCCCTCTTTGCTACTTCCTTGGGGAATTCAATGATGGTTCTGAGGGAGTCATGGTGAGCATCTGCAGGCAGTGGCATCCTGACTTTCTCATCATTTTGGCATGTTTGGTTTTCGGTAATGCAATCATTCCAAGGTGTAGTGAAAGAAAAATAGAATTTGATACTTCTTGCAAAGATTTTCATATCTGAACCATTTGCTCGCTCAATGGTGACGAATCCTTTGCAACCTGTTGTTATGCTCACCTATTGATTCTCCTTCAGGTGGAGTTCTGTAGCTGTCGGGACCAGACATCTCTGCTATCATGTTTTTCTCTCTGCCATGGCCACCCTTTTTGGGATTTCCATCAGAGAAGATGATAAAGGCATCGGTGACTGCATCATCATCATCATCATCTGATTGAGTGTTGGCAGACAGAATCTCCTCCTCATTTCCTTCGGACTTAGATTCCTATTTCTTCTTCGGAGTCCGTTGTCATTCCAGCATACCTGCTAGCCAGCTGTGACATTTTCTTCATGTTTGATTTGATAATTCCCATTGCTCTCTTGCCAGTGACTGGTCTCTTAAAACACGATGAAGATGATTCTTCATTCTTCATGACCTTATGATGATAATTTATGCGAGTAGTAAAACCAGTACCATGAGAGAAAGCCACCTTTTGCTAGGTTTTTGATTCATGTCCCAGGTTGGGAAGTCAGCTATAGAGTGACCATACAATTTGCCCTTGTAGCACTTCATTTCCTTTGGAGGCAATCTTCTCAAGGATTCATCTTGGTTGGCATTTGAGAGATACAGATTTTTATCTGTATAGGTTGTTGAGTCGTTCTGTGAGCATTTCGAGCTCTCTTGTCACTATGAGTTGATTCTTGACATCTTCTTCCTGAGAGCTACCATAATGCGAGAGAATTTCTCCTTTGCTTTCCGAGGAAGAATTTAGTTGTCCATTTTCAAGTTCCATCTTTTCTTCATGCACAGTCAATAGCGTCATGACCTCAAGATAGTGTAGTTCTGCAAAGTCGGGTCTTAGCTTGATTTCATCACCGATCACATCAAAGGATGTATCTAGAGAGCTCAGCAGTTTGTTCACCACATCTTTTTCGGCAAATCAGTAACTTCTCTTTGATGCAGTCATTCAACAATGTTGGTTAGGAAATCTGTGAACTCCATAACACTTTCCTTTCGAAGACTTCTAATGTGAGCGAACATGGCCCGAAGAATATCTATGTGGGCTTCCGTTCTAATGATTACCGCTTCATGAACATGTCTGATGGCATCCCAGATTTCCTTGGCAGTATCCAGGTTACGAAAGAGAATAAAAATATATCTAAAGATACAATCACAGAGATATATTTCGCTTCTGCATTCAGTCGAATGTTAGCTTCATCTACAAGAGTGGGATTTTTTGGATGTTGAATTGTATATCCATTCTCCACAATCCGCCATAGCTCAGTACTGATATCTTGAAGTCTGATTTTATTTTTCCTTGCTAGTAGACATAGTCATTACCATCGAAGATACGAAACCTTTCAGAGTGCGAGGATCTACATGCATATGACATACTCAAAACTCCAAGGTTGTCTGATCTTTAATAAACAGAGACAGGGAGTACCTTCTCTGATACCAATTGTTGGGACCGAGAGTATATCGACCAGAGGGGGGTGAATGGGAGATTAAAAAATTCTTTTGAATATTTTGTTTTGAACCCAAACAGAGCAGCGAAAAAGGTTTGGTAGATAAGAACTTAGGCAGGTTCCTATTTAGGAACAAATCTTCCAAGATAAGAAGCGGTAACAGTTCGAGCATAGAAGATGATACGTCTCCAACGTATCTATAATTTATGAAGTATTCATGTTGTTTTATTATCATTCTTGGATGTTTTACAATCATTTTATAGCAACTTTATAACATTTTTTGGGACTAACCTATTGACCTAGTGCGCAGTGCCAGTTGCTGTATTTTGCTTTTTTTACATCGAAACTTTCTGTGGATTGTTTATGGACCAGAAGACTCCGACGGGCCAGAGCAGCACCTGGGGGTGCCTCGAGGGGGCACAACCCACCAAGGCACGCCAGGGCCCCCAGGCGCGCCCAGGTGGGTTGTGCCCACCTCGGTGGCCTCCCACACCCCCTCTTTGCACTATAAATTCCCAAATATTCCGAAACCCTTCGGGGTTAAGCTAGATCAGAAGTTCCGCTGCCACAGGACTCCGTAGCCACCGAAAACCAATCTAGACTCATTCCGGCACCCTACCGGAGGGGGGAATCATCTTCGCTGGCCATCTTCATCACCCCGGCGGCCACCACGATGAGGAGGGAGTAGTCCACCCTCGGGGCTGAGGGTTAGTACCAGTAGCTATGTGTTTAATCTCTCTCTCTCTCATGATCTATATCATGGGCTTTGTTAATATAGTCGGATCATATGATGTTTCTCCCCTCTGTACCCTTGTTGTGATGAATTGAGTCTTTACCCTTTGAAGTTTCGTCTTGTCGGATTGAATATTCAGATATGAGAACACATGATGTATGTCTTACGGTATGAATACTTGCGGTGACAATGGGGTATCATATCGATTCACTTGATATGTGTTTTGGCATTCAACTCACGGATTCCCGCGGTGACATTGGGATAATCTATGCATAGGGTTGATGCACGTTTTTATTATCTTTTCTCCGATAGAAACTTTGGGGTCTCCTTGTAGCTCTTTGTGTTGGATTGAGTATTATGAATATGAATTTGCTTTGGTGTTATTTTAGTATGAACTCTAGGATAGATCGAACGGAAAGAATAGCTTTGTGTTATTTTAGTACGAACTCTTGAATAGATCAAACGGAAATAATAGCTTTGAGGTGGTTTCATACCCTACAAAAAATTCCTATCTTTTGTTCTCCTCTAATAGGAACTCGGGAGTGATTCTTTCTTGCACTTTGTGGGATAATCATATGATCCAACTATGTTAGTACTGTTGAGAGATTGCACTAGTGAAAGTACGGACCCTAGGCCTTGTTTTTAAGCATTGCAATACCATTTTTGTGCCCATTTACTATTTGCTACCTTGTTGTTTTTATTTATTCAGATTATAAAAATGTATTTCTACCATCAATATTACAATTTTATCACCATCTCTTCGCCGAACTAGTGAACCTATACAATTTGCCATTGTATTGGGTGTGTTGGGGACATAAGAGATTTCTTGTATTTGGTTGTAGGGTCGTTTGAGAGAGACCATCTTCATCCTACACCTCTCACGTATTGATAAACCTTGGGTCATCCACTTGGGGGAAAATTGCTACTGTCCTACAAAACTCTGCGCTTGAAGGCCCAACACGTGTCTACAATAATAAAGTTGCGTAGTAGACATCAAGCTCTTTTCTGGTGCCGTTGCCGGGGAGGTGAGTGCTTGAAGGTATATCTTTAGATATTGCAATCAAATCTTTTAGTTTATTGTTTATCACTAGTTTGGTTTATAAAAGAAAACTACAAAAAATGGAATCGAGGTTGCATTATTGATCATCTTTATAATATCTTTCTTGAAAATGTTGGTTCGGAAAATTGTGCTCAATTGTTAGAAGAACAAGTCAATAAAATTCTTGGCACTAAATATTTGAATGATGAGAATGATTGCAATGTTGTTAGTGTGAATTCTTTGAACATCCAAAATGCTAATGATGATTGCACAAGTCATGACAAAAATGTTTCTGATATGCATGTCACTTTTTGCGGAGTGAATTGGGAGTGCCTTTGCACATCAAAAAGGGAAGATAGATTTTGTAAGAAGCATAAATATTTAGAAATGAAAAAATTGCAAGAGAGGCTAGATTATTGTGCTGAAAGATGTAATTTTTTCGCCATCCTTGTGAACTTTGCAATGAACGTGGTCATTTAAATCTCCTATGCAAATTGTTTCATGATCAAATCGTGTCCAAAAATTGTGATAGCTTGATTTCCTTTGAGCATCATAAAGAGCTTAGTCTTCTCTTGGGGTATGAAGAAATGAAACATATAACTAAGGGTTTTCCAAATCCCGAGCGATTTCTTGATTTTGATCTAGAGGAAATGTATATGTTTTGTGTGGTAAATTGCATTGAGAATCCTTATATTGCCAACAATATAAAGACAAGAAAACAAATAGAATATGAAGAGATTACTAATGAAAGGGAAAATATTTCCAATACCCTCCTAGTGTTTATTATGATGAATGAGGTAACGAGGAGGAGCTTGCTATCCAATCAATCCCTTCAACCAGAAGCTTGAAAGAATTAATTAAACCCACACATGATGTGGTGAAGAAGAATAAAAGAAGAAAGAATAAAGGTAAAAAGGTATCTCTCCCAAATAATTATGCTCCTATCACCATTGTGCCTCATGAAAGTGAATCAAATATGTTGATGGAGGATGACGATATTGAGTACGATTTTGTGATACCTACTACTTGTTGTAATGATTATGATTGGGAAGACAAGGATATCCCTTATGATCTTGAAAATCTTTTTAGCACTTGCTTGGGAGAATATGATAATAATGTTTGCTATACTATCGATGCCATTCATACTGTTGATAAGAATGATTGTGATGATATACAAAACCACAAGCTTGGGGATGCTATGTTTATTGAGTATGATATGTTTGAAGATTTATTTGCTGGAAATAATGCTTGTCCTAAGCTTGGGGATGCTTTGCTAAATGAATATGATCCTTTGATTCATTCTACTTTCAATAAGAAAATTTATTATGATGATAGCATGTCTCCTATTTATGATGATTACATTGATGAAAGTGGATTTGGAGAGGTCATGGCTTTATTTAGTGATACATCCACTATTTTGGAAGAGGTTTCAATTGACTATGACAATAAAGTTACTACCTATGATGATTATTATGATGACATGTATGCCATAAAGAGTAATAAATCTTCTATGCTTGTGCATCATGAAAATAGTGCTGTATGTGATAGTTATATTGTTGAATCCATTCATCATGTTTCTGAAAATTATTATGAGGAAGGAACTTATGCTCTTACATATCCCAATAATATCAAGTTTCTTCTCTATGTGTTGATTGTTTTGAAGTTGCACTTGTCTTGCCTTCCTATGCTAGTTTATTCTTGTTCACATAAGTTGTTTGCTCAAAAAATGCCTATGCATAGGAAGTGGGTTAGACCTAAATGTAGTAGTCATATGCTTCATGATGCTCTCTTCATGTTTCAATTCTTATCTTTTATGCGAGAATCATCGAAATCAGCATGCCAAGCTTAAAAGGCATAAAAGAAAAGCGGTTGTTGGGAGACAACCCAACACTTTTACCTACTGTTTTTGTGTGTTCACATGATTATGCTACTGTATTGATCATGTTTTATTGCTTTTATTACAATAAAATGCCAAGTAAAGCCTTTGGGATCATGTTGGGTGATAGTTGATTTGATCTTGCTGAAAAATAGAAACTTTTGCGCTCACAAAAATAATTCTCATTTTTAACAGAAGCATGATAAAATGCTGATTCTTTTTGCAGAAGATTAATAGACAAATTATCGAGGTCGTCCTAATTTTTCAGATTTTTGGAGTAGCAGAACTATGGTTGGAGTACAGATTACTACAGACTGTTCTGCTTTTAACAGATTATGTTTCAATGCATAGTTTGTTTGTTTTCTAGTTTCCATGGCTTATATTGCTCAATATAAATTATGGAAATGATATGCTACAGTAGGCATTGTGTGTAAAAAATTATGAATCTTGTCTTTAGCAGTACCAAAAGTGAAATGGTTTGCTCTTTATCATACTAACCTATCTCACAAAGTTCCGTTAAGTTTTGTCTGATTGAAGTTTTCGAGTTTTGGGTCAGATGCCGATATGAGGAGAATAAGGAGTGACTAGAACCTAAGCTTGGGGATGCCCAAGGCACCACAATGTAATATTAAAGGAAGATCCAAGCAACTAAGCTTGGGGATGCCCCGAAAGGCATCTCCTCTTTCGTCTCCAACATTATCGGTAAGCTCACTTGGAGCTTTGTTTCCATTCGTCACATGATATGTGTTTTGCTTGGAGCATCATTTTGTTTTGTTAGGATTTTCTTGCTGTTATTTAGAATAATTTTTTGCATCTTTTATTTCAATAAAAGTGGCAATGATAACCTTTGACATGCTTATTTTGCAAGTCTACATGTTGCTGTTTGAAAACAGAATGTTTACCGCTGTTGCAAAAATTCCCTAGGAAAGTCAGAATGTGATAAAATGTTGAAACTTTTTGCAAAATAAGATCTGATAAATTTTCTACAGTGTGGTAAGTTTTCAAAATATTCGGAGTTTAAGAAGTATTGATACTCTTGCATTCTTTACAGACTGTACTGGTTTGGCAGATTGCTATTATGTTTGCATTATTTGCATATGTTTGCTTGTTTAATGATCCTATTTGAGGATAGGAGTATTAAATATGAAGAGGCATTTAGTATGCAATGTTGAATAACAATTTTAGTGATTTGCTACAGTAGAAAATGATAAGGTATTTGCATTGGTTTATACTAACTTATCTCACGAGTTCTTGTTGAGTTTTGTGTGGATGAAGCTTTTGAGATTTAATTAGGAAAACCGTGATATGAGAAGAATTAAGGATACACAAAAGCTCAAGCTTGGGGATGCCCAAGGCACCCCAAGATAATATTTCAAGAAGTCTCAAGCATCTAAGCTTGGGGATGCCTCGATAGGCATCCCACCTTTCCTCTTCAACAATTATCGGTTACTATCGGTTGAGCCTAAGGTTTTGCTTCTTCACATGAGTTGTGCTATTCTTAGAGTGTCATTTTATTTTCATTTTGCTTGTTGTTTTAATAAAATACTTAGATCTGAAAGTTTTAAATAAAATATAGTCCCCAAATAGTTGCCAAGGAGACTAAGTAAGCGGCATTCACATCCCGTCAACGAAGCTCTTTCCTATGTCATTTACTCTTGTGCTTCGCTTATATCCTATGAGAAAATTGTTGAATAAATTGAATGTCATGAAGTTGAAATCATATCATGCCTAGTGGTAGCTTCACATTGGGTTTATAAAGTGAAATCTTTTGAGGCTTGACAATCACAATATTGGTCATACAAGCAATTCATGAATAATTAGTATAAGGAAGAGAACTTTCACGTATAAATACACTATCATGGAAATCTTTTGTGATTGTGAGCCCCCATCAAAATATTATATGCCAAAATCATTGACGTTGGACAAGGAAGACAACGTAATGGTTTATGTTTGTTCATATTCACATAGAAGTTATATTGTCATAGATCCTTCAACATGTGGTCCTTGCCCCCCATCTTTGCTAGCCAAAAATTCCGCACCAAGTAGAGATACTACTTGTGCATCCAAAAACCCTTAAACCCAAATCTTATTTTCAAGATTCCACCATACCTACCTAAGGATTGAGCAAGATCCTTCAAGTAAGTTGTCATCGATGCAATAAGGCAATAAAAATTGCTTCTAAAAATGTTAGATCATTTAGTGTAAGAGAAAATTGAGCGTTGTATGAACTTGTGATGGCAAAGTAATAAAAGTGACGGACTGCACAATAAAGGTTGCTATCATAAAGGGGCAATATAACGTGATGTTCTTTTGCACTAAGGGTTCGAGCATACAAAAAAATAAGCGCATGGCAACCTCTGCTTCCCTCTGCGAAGGGCATATCTTTTACTCTTATGTATTTACTTTCATGCAAGAGTCAAAGTTTTTCTCTCTATTCCTTTTTATTTTTTTCTTTTGGCAAGCATCATGTGGTGAGGAAAGATCTAGGCACATATGTCCAGTTGAATATGGGTAGCATGAGTTATTATTGTTGACATCACCCTTGAGGTGAATACGTTGGGAGGCAAAACAATAAGCCCCTATCTTTTTATGTGTCCAATTGAAACGTTTTGCCCATGTGTACAAGGTGAGTGTTAGCAATCAGAGAAGACTATATGATGGTTGAGTATGTGGAGCTCTTACTTAAACTGTGTTGAATAAGTTGAATTGCAATTGATTGGTGACTGAGAACATAGGTTGTTGGGTTTCAAGAGAATTCATTGTTTGAACCTTAACATGTGAATGGGTTGCCACTATAACATGAGAAGTTTTATAAGAAAGAATTGTTGTTATGATGCTAGGAAAAGTGATTGAAATTATCATCGATCAAACTTATGCACTTTGCAACCATTCGCACTTCATACATTATTTCTTTTATCATTTACCTGCTCGAGGACTAGTAGGAATTAAGCTTGGGGATGCTGATACGTCTCCAACGTATCTATAATTTATGAAGTATTCATGCTGTTTTATTATCATTCTTGGATGTTTTACAATCATTTTATAGCAACTTTATATCATTTTTTGGTCTAACCTATTGACCCAGTGCCCAGTGCCAATTGCTGTTTTTTGCTTGTTTTTTACATCGCAGAAAATCCATATCAAACAGAGTCCAAACACCGTGAAACTTTTTGTGGATTTTTTATGGACTAGAAGACCCTCGATGGGCTAGAGCAGCACCTGGCACTAGGTGGCCTCCTTGGTGTCCTCCTGCACCCCCTCTTTGCACTATAAATTCCCAAATATTTCGAAACACTTCGGGGTTAATCTAGATCAAAAGTTTCGCCGCCGCAGGGCTCCGTAGTCATCGAAAACCAATCTAGACCCGTTCCGGCACCCTGCCAGAGGGGGGAATCATCTCTGGTGGCCATCTTCATCACCCCGGCGGCCAGCACGATGATGAGGGAGTAGTCCACCCTCGGGGCTGAGGGTTTGTACCAGTAGCTATGTGTTTAATCTCTCTCTCTCTCTCTCGATCTATATCATGGGCTTTGTTAATATAGTACAGATCATATGACGTTTCTCCCCCATCTATACCCTTGTTGTGATGAATTGAATCTTTACCCTTTGAAGTTTTGTCTTGTCAGATTGAATATTCAGATATGAGAACACATGATGTATGTCTTGTGGTATGAATACTTGCGGTGACAATGGGGGTATCATATTGGATCACTTGATACGTGTTTTGGCATTCAATCACGGATTCCCACGGTGACATTGGGATAATCTATGCATAGGGGTTGATGCACGTTTCTATTATCTTTTCTCCGATAGAAACTTTGGGGTCTCCTTGTAGTTCTTTGTGTTGGATTGAGTATTATGAATATGGATTTGCTTTGGTGTTATTTTAGTACAAACTCTAGGATATATCAAACGGAAAGAATAGCTTTGTGTTATTTTAGTACGAACACTTAAATAGATCGAACAGAAGGAATAGCTTTGAGGTGGTTTCGTACCCTACAAACAATTCCTATGTTTTGTTCTCCGCTAATAGGAACTCGGGAGTGATTCTTTATTGCACTTTGAGGGATAATCATATGATCCAACTATGTTAGCACTATTGAGAGATTGCACTAGTGAAAGTACGGACCCTAGGCCTCATTTTTAAGCATTGCAATACCGTTTTTGTGCCCATTTACTATTTTCTACCTTGCTGTTTTTATTTATTCAGATTACAAAATATATTTCTAGGATCAATATTACACTTTTATCACCATCTCTTCTCTGAACTAGTGCACCTATACAATTTCCCATTGTATTGGGTGTGTTGGGGACACAAGAGATTTCTTGTATTTGGTTGCAAGGTCGTTTGAGAGATACCATCTTCATCCTACACCTCTCACGGATTGATTAATCTTAGGTCATCCACTTGAGGGAAAATTGCTACTGTCCTACAAAACTCTGCGCTTGGAGGCCCGACACATGTCTACAAGAATAAAGTTGCGTAGTAGACATCAGTAGACAACAGGCTTAATTATCAGCATGAAAGATAACTAGATGCGGACAGCGTGGAAAATGCTAACTGAAACAAATACACTAAGATACTCCACGAAAGGTAAGAGAGGAGACGTACAGATCACTAGTGAAAGATAAATGATCATTTGTGAACAAACACACTGTCATTACATAGCACAAAATATATTCACTGAAAGAAATGAAGAGTAATAGAATAAACTAGTGATGCTCGAAGGCGATTGGTGAATTTCGTAGACTAACTCGCCCTTCTGCGAAAGGACTACGTCTGGTTGGAGGGCTTGCGATTGAACACAGGAGCAAACCTCTCTGCATCCTATTTCCTTCAACTAGGATATGATCAGACTCCATTTGATTTCACTCGGGGTAGATACTTATCGATGATCTTCAAACCTTCGACAGACTTCCTTTGCAAACCACAATTACTCTTGGTTGCTGAAGATCTTGCTCGGTCAAGACAATACGACACCTATTCCTCTAGAGTGTGCGCAACTCTAAAGAGTAATAGGTACAAGTACTCTAATTTATAACTACTGTAATGCTCAACCACTGTCTAAGTTTTGGTTCTTTCTTTTCTCTCTCGATAGATTATAAACTCAAATCTCTCGGAGAGGGATGTTGGAGAGAGGTGGCTAGCTATTTATAGCCGCAACCTTCCCAGATAGGAAATGACTAAAATGACATGTGAGACAGCCAATGACTGAACGACACGAGTCCAACGGTCAGAAATTTGAGCATAACGGTAACATTCCTTGCGGAGCAAGAAATGCTAAGTCCTCAGTCTGAAAGATATGTCCTGCAGCACCATAGAACTACGTCTTTTGCTGACAGGTAATCATTCAGAGCATAAAGAGATTTCTCTCAGTCTTTCATACACTACTGCAGGATGCTGCTAACGTGACACTATAATCAGATACCCTTCAACGAAACTGTGTGCGATGCATTAATCCCAAACGGTGATGTAAAAACCATCAAAAAATATGCAAAACATTTGCGATGGTGGATACATCAAACACGGTTTAGATTTTAGATGCGTGCGCGATGCGGGGCATACTATTGATCCATACGAACTGTTTGCGATGAGACATAACAACAGAAACGGGTAGCCAGATCAAGGTGTGTGCGATATATATGGCATACAGTTCACCCCGATAAACTATTTGTGATGAGGCGGAACAACAGAAATGAGCAGCCAGATGAAGGTGTGTGTGATATATGGCATACAGTTCACTCGGATAGGCTGTTCGTGAATAAGCAACACAAAAGAAACGGCCAGCCAGATGAAGGTGTGTGCGATATACGGCATATAGTTCACTCGGATGAACTATTTGTATTGAGCCAAGAGAACAGAAATGGTTCAACTTAACAGGTTGTGTGTGATACCGGCAAACAGGTGTGTGATCGGAAATGTGTGGGAAGACCGATAACAACACAAACGATTCCTATTGACAAGCCGTGTGTGTTGTGAGCAAATGATTGCTGGTATACAATTGTGAGTGATTGATGAAATCATCACCGATGGGTTCCATTGTTTAGTCCATGTGCGATGTGATTTGCTCTGTCTACAAAACATCAACATATATACTTATAAGAACAGCATTGCATAACCGAATTAAGCATACAATTACATAACTTACTACACACATAACATTTCCACACACTAAAGTAGGCAATTGCATTCATACTAAACTAGGATAAACGAGCATCTAATCATCTACATCTTGTTGCAACGACACTTGCCATTGCTCTGCTTCTGGATGGATCCTTGGCCATTTTGGGGAAGGAGGCACTTCCTCATGTCAATGATCCACTTGTACATCTCATAGCTCGTGTACACCTCCTTGATCGCGTACACAATACGAGCTTTGTCGAGTTTCTTCATCCAGGCCGAGTGCCAGGAACGCTTGTCCTTGTTGCAGGAATCCTTCATGTCTCTATAGTAGGGGTCGATGATGGCCTCGGCGAGGTGAACCAGTAAGTCCTTCTCATGCATGCTCCTTACCGCCCCAGATCTTGTATTGGCCCTGGATGTCGACAAGATTCTAGCAGGCGATGCATGAATTCTTGAGCACCTTTACATCATCGGTGATGTCCACCATGGCGAACATGTAGTGGGGCTGTCGACAAACCTGGCAAAACGCTCGCAAGGCCTTGTGGACATGCAGTAGTAGTAGATGAGGATGTCACTGCACACGCACATCTGGGCGACGGTAACCTTGGGACAAGACCCGACACGAGCGTGGGTGTACTCGAGGTCAAACCCGACCACCCTGTACTTCTCCTCAGCAAACAACGGCTCCATGGTGTGGATGGAGTGCTCCACCCAGACCGGGTTGTTGGTGTACACCACTGAGAGCTCTGTGGACCTTTTGTGGGTGTCCACCATGGCATGCATGGTGAACTTCTGCTCCTCGTCGGTAGCCGTTCGGAGCGCCATTGGAGCCGCGCATGATACCCTCTAAGAATTTATCATGGTGGGTGTGCTTCTTGCAATAGTGGGGCGCGATCGAAAGGTTGAAGAGACACAAGGGTTAAATGGCCACTGTAATAAATGGGGGCCGGCCAGCCTATAATCGTCATGTCTTGTCACCGCGTTCATAGCGGAGGATTCCAGTGCACGCTTGAGAACCGCACACGCATTTTGTTTGACCACGTGCGGGCTCGAAGAGGTGCCAAATGAATTGTTGTTGAGCCTATTCCCGCGCAACCGTGCAGTTTACCGTGCAAGTTTCCAGCCCGGCTAGTTTGGCCACGCGTCGGATAGAAGAGGGGGAAATCGTGGGCGTTTATTGGCAAAAAGCTTTGTAAAAATGAAGTGTGTGCAATCACTTCGATCATACGTTTACCCATGGGTGATGAGGTCAAAGTTACACAGAAGGGTGATGATGGACACTCGGGTGCGATAATTAATTCTACGCTCTACAGGGCACATGGTTGAAGAAACCAATTGTGTGCAATAATGTCGAAGATCGCTGTCGAGTTAGCTATATAGATCGTTAGCGATGAGATCGACAAGGGAAACACATTCGAGAATGGTTAATAAAATCTAAGTCCATTGCATATTAAGGTCAAAATAGTACTACCAATATACGAGTCTCATACGATGCCGTTTCAACGATTGTACCATAAAAGCTCAGAAAATTATAAGGTTCAAATCCTAGAGTTATATGGCTCAAATTCGAAGATTACAAGCTTCAAACTTATATTAGAAATGAAACTCAGCTTATCAGTTGCAAACTCCCGCGCTGATCCGCTGAACATGGATATAAGAGAGGTTCAAACTAATATTACCACTTGTAAGGCTGGTTTCAAAACCTCATAATTTTTGCAAAGGGGTCAACCAATGAGAAGTCATGTATGGGGTTGATACGATGACTTCTGATTACTCTGTCATCTGAAGCTCCAAATGAAATTCATCTTTTTCGGAGCCTATTCCATTCTGCCGCAGCCGCCAGTGCTGATCAACAAACCATTCATTTTTGTGAAATAAATGTAGGGCAAACTTCATTACCTTCAGCACCCTTGCTTTGACAACAAAGAACCTGGCAAATATAATCTCCGGTAAGGTCCCTCGGTATGAGTTCGAAGTAATTTCTGAGAGATGCAAATCTAGGCATTCGATGTGATTGTTATATTGTATCACATTATCCACCACCGGACCTAATCTTATCTACAAAAGAAGAAAATGTGTTAGTGTCTACATGCAGTTTTGAACCCTACTGCATGCCTATTTGGTTTGCGGGATTTGTAAAATGCACTAACACGCCATCTTAAATCCGACATGATTAACATGGGCATTTAAATACAATCTAGAAAAATGTAGCCTTCTTCACAAGAGGTTGGAGTGGATGAAAAATTCCCTAAGAAAAATAGTACAGATGAGTTCAAAGGAGAAATGCTTATGGATTGTAACCATATGGATCAAGCAACCAATATGGGGGGGCATGTATGAACTGAAATCCTCCAAAATTCCTTCAGAAATCGTAGTACATTGTCATTGTAAACTTTGGAAAAGGTGTAAAAAATTGAACTCCCTTATGGTTAACATTTAACAGGTGTGACGCCCCGAGTCCGATGCGCCAGATGCCTTCCATTTATTTTAGTTGTTGTCATGTGTTTATTGTTTTTTTTGCATTATCATAATTGGTTTGCATATTTCATTCCTATATGTTGATGCCATGATCATGTTGAGTGCCTTGTCATATTTGTTTTTGCTTCTTGCTTCATGATCATCATTGTTTGTATTGCATTGTGCCTCTTGCCATTTTGCATTTCATCATAATCACCATGTGCATTGCATTCTTCATGATGTTGACTTGCTTAATTCCTGTCGTATGTATCAACCCCTTCCCATCTCTCTCAAATCTACCCATGTATCAACACCGCCTTCTTCCTTCTTATTCCTTTCATTTTTTTGCAAGTGCCATTTTCTGTAGTCCATAAATGTCCATACCTTTCCTATAAACCATACACCTTCCCTTTAACCCCTCTGTCAAATCTCAGATCATTTGAAGTTGTTTTGGTTGGGTTCAAAAATGGCTCAAGTTTGAATTTCATTCAAACTTGAATTATTTTTATATCTCTAAAAATGTCCAAACCATTTTATTCAAATAGGGATTAAATCCAGGATCTTAGATCTATTTCTGTCTCAGCCTACTTCCTTCCTCTTCTCCCTGTGCATTTCTACTATTTTTATTATGTCTGAAGGATTTAAAGAAAAATATGAGGAGAGAAAGGAAGAGAGAAGCCCACCGCCGCAGCCCACTTACCTCTTTCAGCCTAGCTAGCCCACCTGAACCGATCCCTTTTGTTCTTCTTCTACCTCCTGTATGGCAGGGCATCCACGCATGCCACGTCGACCTCCCGAGTGATTTGACGGTCGGAGAGCACCCCCTAGGCCCTATATAACAAGCCCCGGTGCCCTAGTCCACCTCCTCCCTCCATTCCACCCCTCTCACGCCCCTACCCCCGCCAGGTAAGGATCCCACGCGCCCTGCCGACGCCATGGCCGTGCCGAGCTCAAGCTTGAGCCCGGTCCGTTCAAGGCCTTCCTCGTCCGTTCGTCGATGTGAGGGTGACCTCCTCGGCGACCGTCGTCTGCTGCTACCTCGCCCGCGTCCACCCGGTCCATGTAGCTTCTTCCATGACGTCCTCTTCGACGTCTTCCTCCTCCGGCCAAACCATCGTCGTCGGCCAGCGCCTTCCCTCGCCGTCTTCGGTCAGCCTCAACCTCGTACGACTCCAGAAACACCTCCCACTGTGAAGCTCTGCTCCCCCCCATCTCTCTCTCCAGTCTCGCTGTCCGCATGTCCGTCGATTCACGCAACCCCGAGGCCGTCCGCCATGGCTGACCAGGGAAACGAGTTCAAGCTCGTGCCTTGCCTCTTCTGCTCAGCACCCACACATCCACTGCACGCGCAGCTCGAGTCCCACGCCCGCGCTGCACGCCCTTGCCACCGCTTCGCCTAGCACCGCAGCCCCATGCCTGGCCATGCTTCCTGGCCATGGTTGCAAGCTTCTGCAATTCCCGCATGCCCACACATACATCCATGACTGCGCGCGTACCCAGCTCTCCTCGCAAGTGTCCACCTCTGTGCTCCTACGCGATGCGCGACACACGCGCTCATGCACATAGCCAGCGCCTAGCTGCCGCGGCCGAGACGAGCTCCTGCTCGTTCTCGAAGCCCTTGCTCTTACGCTCGCGCACGCACACGACACCAGCTAGCAGCAACCGTTCGTTCCCGCGCCCTTGCAGCCTCACTGTGCCCCTATTCCGCAACCCCGCTGCCGCATCCTGGCCCCTGCTGCGCCGCCATTGCACACCGACGTCGTCACTTTCTTCTCTGCCAACAAAGAGGAAGCCAGCTTCCGCTTTGTGCTGGTTCAAAATGAACCCTGCCTCCCCTGTGTCAAGCATCCTGAGCGTATCCTGTGGATCAACCCTCTGCCGCATACCCCGTAGACCCAAGTTCGAAACCCCGTTAGGCCAGTAGCGAAATTGCCCTATTTTTACCATTTTAGTCTCTATGACCGTGGGACCCCACTCGTCGTCCTCTCTGTCTCACTCACACCCAGCTCTCACTCGGGCCAAGTCCTCCTGGGCCGCTACAGCTTGCTGCAATCAGGCCCATGCCAAAAAAAATCCAGTCTATGTATTTTAGCATTTTCCAATGCACTCTTATTTACTGAAATGCCACTGTTTTGCATTGTTGATAATTAAAGTTCCATGCATCCAAATGAAACATGTCATATATGCATTTTGCTCATATTTTCATGTTCTTTAACAGTATGCAACTTTCATCCTTGTTTAAAATGTTGTTTGAGTAAATTTGCTTAAATGCCATGCTAAAATGATTTAATTCATAACTAATTAACCGTACCTCCAAATTTAATAAAATTTATATGTAAATGGGGTATAAAAATGTCTAGTTTAACATGGTGGCATTACTTTGCATGGTTAACAACGCTAAAATATGGTTCAGGGCAGAACAGTACCAAATCCATAAATTGCATATGGGGATTTTCCGGAATTGTTGTTTGTTGTTCCGGCCTCATCTAAACTTATCTAGATAGGTAGTTTTCATATGCTTCACTTCTTGCCATGTTAATCAACATTTAATATTGTTGGGTACATAAACGAGATCGAACTAAATAACTTGAATGTGGTGTTTCGTCAATATGCAACGGAGTTGCATATTGAGCTCCACTTAATTTGTAGTATTGTTTGTGCATATTGCCATGCTATGCCTCTTTAAACCGCACATGCATCATACTTGGTTGTGCATCATGCCATGTTTTGTGATGGTTGTTTACTATGTTGCTTGCTTCTTTCCGGGTTGCTTCTCTTGTTAGCTTCGGTTCCGTTCTGGAGTTGTGAGGATTCGTTCGAGTACGTCCGTTTGCCTTCTTCATGGACTCATTCTTCTTCCTTGCGGGATCTCAGGCAAGATGATCATACCCTTGAAATCACTTCTATCTTTGCTTGCTAGTTGTTTGTTCTATCGCTATGTAGCGCTACCTACCACTTGTTTATCATGCCTACCATATTGCCATGTCAAGCCTCTAACCCACCTTTCCTAGCAAACTGTTGTTTGGCTATGTTACCGCTTTTGATCAGCCCCTCTTATAGCGTTGCTAGTTGCAGGTGAAGATGAAGTTTGTTCCATGTTTGGAACATGGATATGTTGGGATATCATTATTATATCTTATTTACTTTAATGCATCTATATACTTGGTAAAGGGTGGAAGGCTCGGCCTTATGCCTGGTGTTTTGTTCCACTCTTTCCGCCCTAGTTTCCTTCATACCGGTGCTATGTTCCTTGATTTTGCGTTCCTTACGCGGTTGGGTGTTATGGGAACCCCTTCACAGTTTGCTTTGAATAAAACTCCTCCAGCAAGGCCCACCTTGGTTTTACCATTTGCCTCACCACCACCTACTTTTCCCTTGGGAGTCGCACTCCCGAGGGTCATCTTTATTTTAACCCCCCCCCCCCGGGCTAGTGCTTCTCTAAGTGTTGGTCCAATATGAGCGATGTCCGGCGCCCCCTGGGCAAGCAGGGTCTATGCCAACCCGACGTCTGGCTCATGCGGTGTGCCCTGAGAACGAGATATGTGCAGCTCCTATCGGGATTTGTCGGCACATCCGGGCGGCTTTGCTGGTTTTGTTTTACCATTGTCGAAATGTCTTGTAGCCGGGATTCCAAGACAGATTGGGTCTTCCCGGGAGAAGGAATATCCTTCGTTGACCGTGAGATCTTGTGATGGGCTAAGTTGGGACACCCCTGCAGGGTTTGAACTTTCGAAAGTCGTGCCTGCGATTATGGGCAGATGGGAATTTGTTAATGTCCGGTTGTAGAGAATTTGAAACTTAACTTAACTAAAATTCATCAACCGCGTGTGTAGCCGTGATGGTCTGTTCTCGGCGGAGTCCGGGAAGTGAACACGATTCTTGTGTTATGTTTGAATGTAAGTTGTTTCAGGATCACTTCTAGTTCACGACCGCTGCGTTGCTTCTCTTCTCGCTCTTATTTGCGTCTGTTAGCCACCATATATGCTAGTGCTTGCTGCAGCTCCACCTCACTACCCTTTCCTACCCATAAGCTTAAATAGTCTTGATCTCGCAGGTGTGAAATTGCTGAGTCCTCATGACTCACAGATACTTCCAAACAGTTATAGGTGTCGATGATACCAGTGCAGATGACGCAGTCGAGCTCAAGCGGGAGCTCGATGAATATTGTGTTCGTGGTGTTGTTTCGATTCCTGTTGATCAGTAGTGGAGCCTAGTTGGGACGATCGGGGATCTAGCATTTGGGGTTGTCTTCTTTTATTTTGGGTTCCGTAGTTGGACCTTGATTGTACTTTGGATGATGTATGTTTAACTTGTATTTGTGTGAAGTGGCGATTGTAAGCCAACTCTTTATACCATTCTTATTCAATACATGGGATTGTGTGAATATTACCCCTCTTGCGACAAACCTACCATGCGGCTATGCCTCTAAGTCATTCCCCGACACGTGGGAGATATAGCCGCATTATGGGTGTTATAAGTTGGTAATCAGAGCCATCCCCGACTTAGGAGCCCCCTGCTTGATCGAATCGCTGGCGTTGTTGAGTCTAGAACAAAATGTTTTGAGTCTTAGGATTATATATATCGGAGAGTAGGATTCTTTTTACTCCTCAGTCCCTTCGTCGCTCTGGTGAGGCCTCCTGACGTAGAAGTTTTGAATTTTCTATCCTAAAATTTCACAAATTTTAGGGTCACGCGGGTATCTTGGAATCGTTCTGATAGTCTTGTGACGACAACATTGTTCTTCGTGCCTCCTGATATTTAGAGGTTGTGGCAGTGTCCCGGGGAGTTGAGCTCCAAGGTGTTGTCGTCACAATTTTATCGTTGCAGTTCTGGAATACCTGAGTTCGCCGACATCGAAAATTTCTTTTATGTAGTTGTTGGTGAGATAACCTGGACACCACCCAGTACTAGGGCGGGAGTTCAGGAGTATTGCCATAACTCGTATAACGGATGCTTTTCGAAGGTTGAGGTAAACAATTTTCGAAGGTTTCTTGGTTATGTGTTGAAGGATGGATACAACTGGACGTAGGATTTTTTTAGTTTGGTTGAGATATTATGCTTCCCCTGTATCCCCAACACCTGATTGCATAACCAAGAAGTTTCGGGAGTTTATAAGTGGAAATTCAAGTAGCTCGTAGGAATTCTTTCCAACAGACACATGATACGATATGGGATCTATCATATGTTAGTTTCTGGCTTATTTTGCAAGCCAAATCCTTTGTTTTGTTTCGAGTTGTGGTATTCGAGTTGCTTTGAAGTCAAGTGTTGATTCCATACCTTTCCTAAGTGGTGTTCTCATATTTCTATGTGAATACTAATCCTTCTTGATCATCGAGTTTGTCATTTCAATTTCTTCTCAACCGGTGTGCTCCTCTTCAAGTGGATCCGATCATTTTCAACATTTGCAAGTTCAAGTCTAAGTATTCTCATCGGTGTTTCTTTCATCCGTCCCAAGTTGTATTTGTTTTTTCCCGCCCTCCCACCCTTTTATTCAAGGACTCATATGTCTGAATCAAGTATCCATATTATGGATGTGAAGTTTCTTCATTCTTTCCGTCAATGTTCTTATCCGGTGATTCTCAGGAAGATTCTAACGGAGCTTCAAGTGTTTTATTCTTTGTTCTTTTCTTCTCCGGTGGATTCATTTCAAGCTTTGTTGATCATATCCTTTTCCTCGTTCCAAATGTTTTCCCATGTCGGTGCACCTCTTAACCATTCACCTCTCACTATTCATTTGTTCCGGAGTGCTGAAGATATCTCAGAAGGTTCACATTTCCATTATCAATCTATTCAAGATATCTCGAGGTTGTTATCTCATTCTAGCCATTTAATTGAACCAGTGCAATATATATCTTTCAAGTAATCGTTCAACGGTGTTTCTTTTGAGTGGGCCCTAACCCACAGGTCTTTCCCAGGATCTTACCCGACTCTTCTAATTTTCCCGGAGCTATTCTAAAAATTCTTTTCAAAGTTTGATGTAAGAATGAGTTATCATCAGTCAAATGTCTTCTCCAAGATCTTTCAAATTCTTTTCATCGTTGGTTCAACCTTTCTAATATTCATCCCGGAGTATCTCAAAAATTCATGGTGGTGTTTTCTCGTCGTCATTCTCTGCATTTGAAGACCGAAGAAGAGTTTTTCCTCCAAATCTTATCCATTCTCTCAGAGATGCGTGGTTCTAGCTTCACGCTATCCTCTCAAATTATTCCGTTTGTCAGTAATTCTTTTCACCCATCTGGAGAAATTCAAGAGTCTTTTTAGTTTGATTCTCTGGATCCCATCATCTCAGAATTATTCATTCTCAGCGTGTAGCTATCGTTCTCCAAATCTTACAGGTGCTTCGTTCAAATATCCTCTAATTAGCTCGGGATCTCTTCGTTCACTTGTATCTAAATTCTCTCAAGTATCTTCGTTCATTTTCTAATTCTTCCTGGTGTTTCTTTATCTTTTCCTCGTTCATTTTCAATTCTTACGGCGGTTCGTTCAAGAGTTCCCTTCCTTGGTTATCATATCAATTCATTCCTTCTTCTCAATCCTACCGGTGAATCGTTGAAGACCTTCCCAAGTTGGCACTGTATCTATCTTAATCCTTTCTATGAGAATAAGTAGTATGCCAAATCTTTTGCTTGTCATCAATTTAATTGGTGAAGGATACGCATAACATAATTCTTATTCTTGCTTCATCCAAATGATGGATTCATTCTTCCGGAGTTTGTTCACGATGAGTAAATTCTCGGTTCAAGTGCTTCATACTTTTCCCGGAGTTCCAAGATCTCTCAACTATATCACCATGAAGATTCATCTAATCATTACAAGGCTTCAATCTTGTTCGCTTCAAACCTTCAATTCTTTTATGTTATCATTTCCTATCCGGAGTTCTTCATGGAAGCTCAACATGGTGGCTCATCAAGGATTTCTTTCATTCTTCATTCGTTCTTTAAGATTTCTCTTGAAGTTATGATCCGCCAAGCTATACTCAAAATTAAACAGGGTGCTCAAAACATGTTTTGTTTTGAGGAGTTCAAGCCTTCTTCATCTTGCATTCCAAAGTGCAATTCTTTCTACCTTATCTTTTGAGGTGGTGTTATGTCATTCTTGACAATTTTCCTTCGTGTTTCATGATTCGCAAGTTATCACGGATGAGATATGTAAACCCATCATTTTCTTTTCGTTCAGGACATCCTTTGCAATCCTTTAATCTCTTCGTTGGAGTTATCTTGCGTCATTTTTTACCTAAAGCTTTCCCTAAGGATTGTTGCTATTTATGGTGCTTATAAATGACTCAAGTTCGTCACTTATCCTTCCGGGGAAATAAGTTTCTCGTCTCCTTATTTATATCAATCCAATCTATTGTTTTTCGTTAGTGGCAGAATTTGACCTCAAGATTTCGACGTGTTTTCCATAAGCCCACAACAACCTTACTCTTTTCGTTGTTGGTTTTCCGACAACTCCATTCGACCCTTCTCCTAAAGATGCTTTTCAAGCTCATTTGAGGTAGAAGATGTTGTTTTCTCCTCCGTTCTTTTGATTCCATTCTTACTTTTGTTCCGGAGGCATTGTGATGTTGCTCTCTTCGACCCATCATCTTGTTTTGTCAAGATCATGTTCAATTCCTCCCATTTACAATCGGAGTGTTGTCCAAATTATATCATTCTTATTCCTTCTCTATCTTGTTTTAACCGGAGTGTTGTGTCTATCATTCCTCTTCTAACCGGACTCTCATCCAAGTGCTTTCATTTTGCCAAGCTCATATTCTTTACCTTCCATTTCCAACCGGAGTGTTGTTGTAATTGATCCTTATTGTTCCTTGTACATCTCGTTTCTACCGGAGTGCTTGCATGTACTTCTTGTCCATTGTACCCCTTTTCTTATGTCTTTCAACCTACAAGGTTCTAGTAATGTTCCTTGTTTCTCTTTTCTACTGGAGTGCTCTCATATTCGTTCAACTCTATTGTGTTCTTTCTTTCTTTCAAGGTTTCAACCTCTCAAAGTTCATCGGTTTCACCCTTTTGTCAAAGAAGCAACTTAGTTTTACCTCTTCTCTTCCTCTTCCGTTTCCCTCCGGTGCCATCCTAGATCTCGGGACGAGATCCTCTTGTAGTGGTGGAGTGTTGTGACGCCCCGAGTCCGATGCGCCAGATGCCTTCCATTTATTTTAGTTGTTGTCATGTGTTTATTGTTTTTTTGCATTATCATAATTGGTTTGCATATTTCATTCCTATATGTTGATGCCATGATCATGTTGACTGCCTTGCCATATTTTTTGTGCTTCTTGCTTCATGATCATCATTGTTTGCATTGCATTGTGCCTCTTGCCATTTTGCATTTCATCATAATCACCATGTGCATTGCATTCTTCATGATGTTGTCTTTCTCTATTCTTGTCGTATGTACCAACCCCTTCCCATCTCTCTCAAATCTACCCATGTATCAACACTGCCTTCTTCCTTCTTATTCCTTTCATTTTTGCAAGTGCCATTTTCTGTCGTCCATAAATGTTCATTCCTTTCCTATAAACCATACAACTTCCCTTTAACCCCTCTGTCAAATTTCAGATCATTTGAAGTTGTTTTGGTTGGGTTCAAAAATGACTCAAGTTTGAATTTAATTCAAACTTGAATTATTTTTATATCTCTAAAAATGTCCAAACCATTTTTTTCAAATAGGGCTTAAATCCAGGATCTTAGATCTATTTCTATCTCAGCCTGCTTCCTTCCTCTTCTCCCTGTGCATTTCTACTATTTTTATTATGTCTGAAGGATTTAAAGAAAATTATGAGGAGAGAAAGGAAGAGAGGAGCCCACCGCCGCAGCCCACTTACCTCTTTCAGCCCAGCTAGCCCACCTGAACCGATCCCTTCTGTTCTTCTTCTACCTCCTGTACGGCAGGGCATCCACGCATGCCACGTCGACCTCCCGAGTGATTTGACGGTCGGAGAGCACCCCCTAGGCCCTATATAACAAGCCCCGGTGCCCTAGTCCACCTCCTCCCTCCATTCCACCCCTCTCACGCCCCTGCCACCGCCAGGTAAGGATCCCACGCGGCCTGCCGACGCCATGGCCGTGCCGAGCTCAAGCTTGAGCCCGGTCTGTTCAAAGCCTTCCTCGTCCGTTCGTCGATGCGAGGGTGACCTCCTCGGCGACCGCCGTCTGCTTCTACCTCGCTCGCGTCCACCCGGTCCATGCAGCTTCTTCCACGACGTCCTCTTCGACGTCTTCCTCCTCCGGCCAAACCATCGCGGTAGGCCAGCACCTTCCCTCGCCGTCTTCGGTCAGCCTCAACCTCGTACGACTCCAGAAACACCTCCCACTGTGAAGCTCCGCTCCTCCCCATCTCTCTCTCCAGTCTCGTTCGCATGTCCGTCGATTCGCGCAACCCCGAGGCCGTCCGCCATGGCTGACCAGGGGAACGAGTTCAAGCTTGTGCCTTGCCTCTTCTGCTCAGCACCCACACATCCACGACACGCGTGATACGTCTCCAACGTATCTATAATTTTTGATTTCTCCATGATATATTATCTACTGTTTTGGACATTATTGGGCTTTATTTTCCACTTTTATATTACTTTTGGGACTAACCTATTAACCGGAGGCCCAGCCCAGAATTGCTGTTTTTTGCCTGTTTTAGGGTTTCAAAAAAAAGGAATATCAAACGGAGTCCAAACGGAATGAAACCTTCGGGAACGTGATTTTCTCAATGAACAAGACCCGGGAGATCCACCGCCGCAACTTTCTGTATCCACGAGATCCCATCTTGGGGCCTGTTTCGGAGCTTCGCCGGAGGGGGCATCGATGACGGAGGGCTTCTACATCAACACCATAGCCCTTCCGATGAAGTGTGAGTAGTTTACCTCAGACCTACGGGTCCATAGTTAGTAGCTAGATGGCTTCTTCTCTCTTTTTGGATCTCAATACAATGTTCTTCCCCTCTCTTGTGGAGAACTATTTGATGTAATCTTCTTTTTGCGGTGTGTTTGTTGAGACCGATGAATTGTGGGTTTATGATCAAGTCTATCTATGAATAATATTTGAATCTTCTTTGAATTCATTTATGTATGATTGGTTATCTTTGCAAGTCTCTTCGAATTATCCGTTTGTTTGGGCCAACTAGATTGGTAGTTCTTGCCATGGGAGAAGTGCTTAGCTTTCGGTTCGATCTTGCGGTGTCCTTACCCAATGACAGAAGGGGCAGCAAGGCACGTATTGTATCGTTGCCATCGAGGATAACAAGATGGGGTTTATTTCATATTGCATGAATTTATCTCTCTACATCATGTCATCTTGCTTAAGGCGTTACTCTGTTTTTAACTTAATACTCTAGATGCATGCTGGATAGCGGTCGATGAGTGGAGTAATAGTAGTAGATGCAGGCAGGAGTCGGTCTACTTCTCTCGGATGTGATGCCTATATACATGATCATACCTAGATATTCTCATAACTATGCTCAATCCTGTCAATTGCTCAACAGTAATTTGTTCACCCACCGTAGAATACTTATGCTCTCGAAAGAAGCCACTAGTGAAACCTATGGCCCCCGGGTCTATCTTTATCATATTGATCTCCTACTGCATAGTTATTTCCTTTGCTTTTTACTTTGCCTTTATTTTACTTTGCATCTTTATCACAAAAATACCAAAAATATTATCTTATCATATCTATCAGATCTCACTCTCGTAAGTGGCCTTATAGGGATTGACAACCCCTATTTGCGTTGGTTGCAAGGATTTATTTGTTTTGTGCAGGTACGAGGGACTCGCGCGTAGCCTCCTACTGGATTGATACCTTAGTTCTCAAAAACTGAGGGAAATACTTACGCTACTTTGTTGCATCATTCCTTCCTCTTCGGGGAAAACCAACGCAGTGCTCTAGAAGTAGTAGCGCGCAGCTCGCGTCCCACGCACGTGTTGCACGCCCTTGCCGCCGCTTCGCCTAGCACCACAGCCTCATGCCTGGTCATGCTTCCTGGCCATGGTTGCAAGCTTCTGAAATTCCCGCATGCCCACACATGCGCGCATGACCGCGCGCGTACCCAGCTCTCCTCGCAAGTGTCCGCCTCCATGCTCCTGCGCGATGCGCGACACACACGCTCATGCACACAGCCAGCGCCTCGCTGCCGCTGCCGAGACGAGCTCCTGCTCGTTCTCGAAGCCCTTGCTCTAACGCTCGTGCACGCACATGACACCGGCTAGCAGCAGCCGTTCGTTCCTGCGCCCTTGCAGCCTCACCGTGCCCCTATTCCGCAACCCCGCTGCCGCATCCTGGCCCCTGCTGCGCCGCCGTTGCTCACCGACGTCGTCGCTTTCTTCTCTGCCAACAAAGAGGAAGCCAGCTTCCGCTTTGTGCTGGTTCAAAATGAACCCTGCCTCCCCTGTGTCAAGCATCTTGAGCGTATCCTGTGGATCAACCCTCTCCCGCATACCCCATAGACCCAAGTTCGAAACCCCATCAGGCCAGTGGCGAAAATGCCCTATTTTTACCATTTTAGTCTCTATGGCAGTGGGACCCCACTCGTCATCCTCTCTGTCTCACTCACACCCAGCTCTCACTCGGGCCAAGTCCTCCTGGGCCACTACAGGTTGCTGCAATCAGGCCCATGCATATTGTTTTCCAGTCTGTGTATTTTAGCATTTTCCAATGCACTCTTATTTACTGAAATGCCACTGTTTTGCATTGTTGATAATTAAAGTTCCATGCATCCAAATGAAACATGTCATATATGCATTTTTCTCATATTTTCATTTTATTTAACAGTATGCAACTTTCATCCTGGTTAAAAATGTTTAAAATGTTGTTTGAGTAAATTTGCTTAAATGCCATGCTAAAATGATTTAATTCATAACTAATTAACCGTAGCTCCGAATTTAATAAACTTTATATGTAAATGGGGTAGAAAAATGTCTAGTTTAACATGGTGGCATTACTTTGCATGTTTAACAACTCTAAAATATGGTTTAGGGCAGAACAGTACCAAATCCATGAATTGCATATGGGGATTTTCCGGAGTTGTTGTTTCTTTGTTCCGGCCTCATTTAAACTTGTCTAGATAGGTAGTTTTCATATGCTTCACTTCTTGACATGTTAATCAACATTTAATATTGTTGGGTACATAAATGAGATCGAACTAAATAACTTGAATGTGGTGTCCCTTATCTTCTCCGTTGTCTCCCGAGAATAAAATTCTAAATTTTAAGCAAAGGGAGGGAGAAAATATAAAAGATGCTTGGTATAGAATTTGCAATGCTCAAAATAGATCTACTATGAAGCAATCTACTTCCGTTCTTCTTTGCAATTTTTATGTAGGCATTACTCCTCGGCACCGTTATGTTCTTGATACTATTACCGGAGGGAATTTTTTGGGTAGCCATACTTTTGATTCTTATAATGCTATGTTATATTTATTTGTCTCACCTCCTCTCTTGGTTAATGGAACTATATTAACTTTGGAGCATGTAACGCAAAGGCTTGAAATTATTGAAAATAAGGTTGCTACAGTAGAATTAATTGAAAAATTTGGATAAAAAGATCCACAGCCGAATCTCTCAATATGGATCTAAAGTAGGAGTTACTTTGAAAGATATTAAAGAAAAGGAACCCATAGTTAATGAGAAAATAAATCATGATTCCACTAGGATCGATAAATTTGAGGGTATTATCACCAACTTGGGAACCGCTTTTTCTTCCATAAAGAATACTCCAAGTCCTTCCACTAAAGTTGCCAAGCTTATGTACGTTCCTAAAAATAAGGGTGAATCCTCTAGTAAGGATGTGAATCTCAAATCTATAAGTATTCAGCCCAATCTTTTTGCTATCATTAAGGAACCATTTGTTACAAATGAATTTTTCGATCTTGAGCCTAAAAGTATGATAATTAATAGAAAGAAAGAAATTCCTAAAGATGGTAGATGCCTCATTGAAGAATTGCCCACCAAAGATGGCAATACCTAGATCTATCCTTGCTTGTTATGCCTAGCTAGGGGCGTTAAACGATAGCGCATGTTGGGAGGCAACCCAATTTTATTTTTATTTCTTGCTTTTTGCTCCTGTTTAGTAATAAATAATTTATCTGGCCTCTGTTTTGGTTGTGTTTTTGTGTTTAATTAGTGTTTGTGCCAAGTAGAACCGTTGGGAAGACATGGGGAAAGTCTTGTTGAACTTGTTGTATAAAACAGAAACTTTAGCACTCACGAGAACTGCTGTCATTTTTATTCGGAAAGCGATATTTAGTTAATTATTTTTGAATATGATTAATAGATAAATTCCTCACGTCCATAAATTTATTTTAGAATTTTTGGGGTTCCAGATCTTGCGCTAGCTACAGATTACTACAGACTGTTCTGTTTTTGACATATTCTGTTTTTCGTGTGTCATTTGCTTATTTTGATGAATCTATGGCTAGTAAAATAGTTTATAAACCATAGAGAAGTTGGAATACAGTAGGTATAACACCAATATAAATAAAGAATGAGTTCATTACAGTACCTTGAAGTGGTCTTTTATTTTCTATCGCTAACGGAGCTCACGAGATTTTCTACTTTAAGTTTTGTGTTGTGAAGTTTTCAAGTTTTGGGTAAAGATTTGATGGATTATAGAACAAGGAGTGGCAAGAGCCTAAGCTTGGGGATGCCCATGGAACCCCCAAGATAATCTAAGGATACCTAAAAGACAAAGCTTGGGGATGCCCCGGAAGGCATCCCCGCTTTCGTCTACTTCTATCGGTAACTTTACTTGGAGCTATATTTTTATTCGCCACATGATATGTGTTTTGCTTGGAGCGTCTTGTATTATTTGAGTATTTGCTTGTTAGTTTACCACAATCATCCTTGATTTACACACCTTTTGAGAGAGCCATACATGATTTAGAATTTGTTAGAATACTCTATGTGCTTCGCTTATATCTTTTGAGCTATATAATTTTGCTCTAGTACTTCTCTTATATCTTTTAGAGCACGGTGGTGGATTTGTTTTATAGAAACTATTGATCTCTCATGCTTCACTTATATTATTTTGAGAGTCTTAATAGCATGGTAATTTGCTTTAAATCCTAATATGCTAGGTATTCAAGAATAAAAAAAATTCTCTTATGAGTGTGTTGAATACTATGATAAGTTTGATACTTGATAATTGTTTTGAGATATGGAGATGGTGATATTAAAGTCATGCTATGTAGCGACCCGACCCGAATGGATCAAGTCTCTGTGCTTAAGTGTCATCCCTGGATCAGTATGCTGACACACACAGTACTCGAGGATTTATAACAGAGGTAAATCACATGTATAAGTAACGTAATATACTATTACCTCAATCCAAAATAGCGGAAGTAACAAGGTTGTGGATTCCCATCAACACCAACGGCATAGTTGAGTGTAGAAATCATAACCCTAACGTATCACTTACTCATCGTAAGATTCCTACAACATGAGACGTTGCAGCCACACAGGGTCAGTACATTGAATGTACTGGCAAATTCACTCCAAAGAGAGAAATGATGAACAATGGCTATCACTACAGGCATATATAGCTGGTGGAAAAGCTCTATGGTTATAAGGTTTTTGCGAAAAGCCAATTTTTCCCTACTGCAAAGGAATACATTTTAATTAACTATCATGGTGGTTGTTAAACATTGAGAATGGTTGATAGCATTCTCAATCCCAATTAAGCATCATCATTAAAACCCAACAATATTCATTTAAAGTAACATGATGAGATTCACATGATAATCCAAGTACTAGATACTCAAGATGTCCATAACCGGGGACATGGCTAACCATGATTAGTTTATACACTCTACAGAGGTTTGCGCACTTTTCCCCACAAGACTCGATCGCCTCCGTTTGGTTTCTCGCACTACATGGTGTTTGAGAATATGGATGACCGAGACATATTCTTTCAGAAGCGCTAGCACCTTACGATCGGGTAGACCGTACCACCTACATCCCCTACATCTGCTAGTCTACCACTGTAAGAGTTTGCACGACTTAGTCAACTATGCTAGAGCCCATAATAGCTTGTGGCTGCACACGGAAGTTTCTAGCATGAATAATCTTATGATCCCTTTGTGCCTGGGTGGCGAACCATAGGATGATCACATGGTAACCCCAGGATCTCCTAGGACAACACTGGTATATCCCCAGGTGTCCGGGCAAGTCCACCGGTATATCCCCAGGGTGCCCCAACCAATCCACCCAGATGTGTATTATAGTAGCCACCTTAAGTTAAACCTTAGTTAACAATAATCTCTCACATCTTTCATGAATTCTCTCAAACCAATCCACGTCTATGTGCATAGCATAGCGATATAAGCATAACGTAGAAGTATCTCCCAGGGGTTTGATAATAAAATGGCAATAGGTTCTACCTCATCATCTACTTCCCAACCCACATGTTAATGACATCCTAACCATGCAATGTTTGAGGATTGGAACTAATGCATAAAAACTGGGTGATAAAGGGTATGATCAAAGTGTGAACTTGCCTGCAATGTTGATGAAGATGATTCACACTCAAAACTCTTGATAGATCTACTCGTCACACTCCGGTCAATCTATTGTAGGCAAGCAATAGTAACCACACATAAGCAATCACTCAAAGGATCAGAAAGATCGAAGAAGTCGATTTGAAAAACATCAAAACCAAACAAATAACTCTTGCAACATAAAACAATTTCTAACAGTACCAAAATTATGTGAATTTGGCCTTATTAGAATGTTTAGGTCAAGAGCTTTGATTTGCAAAAAGAATCAACTCAAACGGAGCTACGAAACTCAAGTTATGATCTAACGAAGTTTTAATTCAAATCTGATCTAATTCAAATTTTAAACTTTTCAAAAACATGTTTAAGTTGTTTTACTGGATAGAGGAGATCGTAACGAAGACGTGGGCGTTGGTTTCGTTGGATTTGGACTAACGAGTAAAAAGTAATGATCGTTTGAAGTTCAGGGACTAAACTGTAAATAAAGTATTCACATCTAGGTCCCTGACCAAAATTACAGAAAAATAAAAAGACTAAAAGGTGAAAGTTCGCTTATAAGGTCTAAACAGTGGACATTCGCTGTTTAAAAAAAACCTAAAAAAAGATCTAGTCTAGGTTTTTTTTAAAACCCGAACTTAAAATAAAACCGGATCGGACCGGGCGATTTTTTTACCGGTCCACGGCGGGTCAACGGCAACGGCGACGGCGGCGGTTTCCGGCGAGGCGAGGCGAGGCGACGGGAAGCGGTGGCGCGAGCGGCGCACGACGAGGCGCTGCGGCAGCGGTGACGAGCAGCAAGCAGCGGCAGAGGCGGTGGATGCAGGGAGAGGAGAGAGAGGGAGGGGTGTCGGGGGCCCGCCTTTTAAAGGCACGAGGCCGAGGCCTTCCTTGGGCGAGGGGGCGTCCGGCGGCGTGGGGAAGCCGGATTCCGGCGAGTCCTGCTGAGGCACGCGAGGAGGAAGGCGGCGGCGCACTGGCTAGGCTGGGCCGTGGCCTATTGGGCCGGCCCAATTCGGCGGCGGAGGAGAGAAGAAGTTTTTTTAACATATTCTCAGACAAACAAAAATAAAAAGGACAAAACAAAAAAATATACTATATAGGCATATAATATATCAAAATTTTCAGAAAAAGATTTTCTACGACATGAACATTTTTATAACTTCAAATAAAATCCACACAAATTCAGATAATTCAAAGAGTGCTACTGGCCTATTAAAATCCAACAAAAATCATTTTAGAAATACAAGAATGAATTCAAATTTATTTATCTCCAATTTTATGATGTAGGGAATCATGTTACCCTATTTTCCATATATTTTATTTTTGGAGAAAAATAATTTAAAAAAACTCAAATAACTCCAAATAAAAATAAATTCAAAAGAACTTTGAATTTAATTGTTTTAAAACTTCCAACTCATATTTCATATATTTTGAAGAAGTCATATTATCTTCTCTCGTGAAAATCATTGAGTTGCTTAAAGTTTCTGAATTGGAAATATTTTCAAACAAAATTCAAATATTTTCAACAACCCTTTTCATTTAATTTAAATGGAAGAAGTCATGTCATCTTCTCTCTAGGGTTTTGTGTTGAAAAGAATTTGAATTCATGGAGATCAGAAAGCAAATATGAAAGTTTGGGAAAGTCCTTTTATTCCCTCTCATTTAACTTTCAAAAAGTTTCGAATTCACTCAATTTCACACAATCAATCAAACACTCAATCAAATCTATCTATTTATTATAACATTCCAAAATTTAGAATTTTGGGATGTTACAAACCTACCACCCTTAAAATGAATCTCGTCCTCGAGATTCGGAGAGGCTAGAAAGAAAAGGTTAGGGTTTGGGGTCTTCTCAAAATCCATCGATCATTACACGGGGCCTGGGATGCTACCACCCTTAGAAACATCGTTACGGTCCCATCAATACTCCTATACTCCATCCTTATTCTTGACGGGGCCGGTCTTCACAAATTCTCGAGAAAATTCCTTCTCTGGCTCTTTCGTTAACGGCATAACCTTTTCCTCAATTCTTTTGTCCTTTCATCTTGGTAAGGTTATTCCGAGACTGGGTCTTCTTAGCTGACGGGTCTGGCGCCAAAACTAAACAACTATCGATATCTCATGGTGGTCAACAATGTATGGTTTCTCCTGCAGGAAATGGGTCTGGGTTGAATCTCACCGTATAACCTACGATTGGCAACAACTACCGTGTACAAGGGAAAAATACTTATACCATTCTAAGGTTCAAACAAGGTTTATTATCGTCGTCTCTCTACTATAGGCAAGTCACTCAGATTTACCATCCCATATAGCAAGGCGAACAATAAGAGTAAGTCGGTATGGTGATCAATCCATCCCGCACCCAAATCATTACTTTGTATACGGTTTAGCGAATCTCGCATTCTAACACTCGGTCATCCTCACAAGCATTGCAGAATTTTTCTTGTCGACGAACCAAGTTCGGATATATCCATAGATTCTGCAAGCCAGACAAACATCTATCGTTCCTTCACAACTCTCAGGTTTTGCGTTACTCCTATAAAATTGTTTGCCGATAAACGTCGTATCTTCCTCCAGGGTTTTTCCTTCAGCAAGAATGTGCTTGCTTCTTGGCAGGTCCTGGGGCCTGTGGGTTATGGCCCATCTCATCACTTGTAGTCCTTGAACTTATCATCGGGCAACTGGTCATTATTCCAACTTCCAACTTCCTAGTATTCTTAAATCCTTCCAATTGTATTGTCTTCCTTCCTTCTATTGGCACCAAACTAGGACATGATTACTCAGACTTATCATGTGATTGCAATTGCTCCATACTTCCAACATCTTACCTCCTTTATATCCAATAGTAGTTCATCTCTTCATCCTCGTGGGATATCCCACATACCGAGATAAAATTTATACTCATGAAGTCCATATTCCACTTCATGGAACATCATTATCCTTTCCAGGGTCAAGCGTCCTTACAGGGGAATATTGGCCATCTCTGCATGACACTTCTTCAACTGGGAAACGTGAAACACATCATGAACTCCTCACAGTCCTTCGGGTGACTCCAACTTGTTGGCCTCTTCTCCCATACGCTCCAAAACTCGGTATGGTCCTACAAATCTCGGGGCTAAATGTCCTTTAACTCCAAATCGTTTAACTCCTCGCAGAGGGGGCACACAAAGACATGCTATATCTCCAATTTCATAGACTACCTCCTTGTTTTTTTATAACTCTTCTGCCTGGACTGAGCTACCTTCAGTCTATCTCGAATCACCTTAACATTCTCTTCTAACTCCTTTGATCACATTTGGTCCAAACAACTGACGGTCTCCACTTCATCCCACATACTCTTGGGGCATCACACATATCGAGACAAAACTCGTATTCATTTTGTTCGAAAATCCACTCAGTGGAGTATCCTTATCTTTTCCATGGGTCAACGGTTCTTACAGGGTACTACCACCCTTAAAATGCACAAATCTTCCATAGACCATATTTCTCATATCCTCAGAATGGCCAAAATTCTTCTTCATAGAGTATCAACTCATAAGATCCATATCAGTACCAACGATGCTAACTTTATTCATTCTCAAGTGATTACAGTCTCTCGCTTTTCCATTACATGTCTCAACTCAACACCTCAATATAAAAGAAAATGTTCTCACTTCCACTACTCCATTTCTTTTCTTGCAAACTCAACTATCTAGCACAAGTTTCCTTCTCCTTGGGGCATTCTCTGGCAAAGTGCCCTGCTCCATTACAACTAAAACATATTACTTCTGACAAGTATCGAGGCTTCCTTTTTGGGAAATTGTTGAGGTAGTGCCCTGACTCCTTGCACCTGTAACAGGTGATATGACTCAGGTCCTTCCAGGAATCCAATCTGCTTCTCTTCCTGGACCTTTCCGTGCCAATCATGGCTTCTATTTCTTGTGGGTCATATTCTACTTCCTCTGTCGGGAATTCTACTAGATCCCTGTTCAAACAATTTTGGGAGATGTGTCCTTCTTCTCCACATGAATAGCAAGACTTAGTGTAGGGTTTACTCGGGTCTTCTTTAGGCATGTCCTCCATCTCTTCCTTCATCACAACTTCTTCTAAAATTTCCATAAGGGCTCCTTTCTTTACTTCTTTCTTCTGCTGGATGGTTCGTTGTACCATGGGGTAAATGTGACACTGAGCAGGATAGTGGGTAGTCCCTTCACACAAGAAACAAGTAATCTGCCTAGTTGGGCATTCTTCAACTGGGTGACTTCCTTCACAATTAGGGCATTCATCCTTGTGTTCTTTATGGGTGTGTCTGATTTCTCCACAAATCTTGCATGCACAAGGTTTCTTCATATACTTTCCATAAGGCTTCAACTTCTGGGACACAAGCCGAGACTTTGGCAGAGTCAACTTAAATTCTTTCCAAGTGGTTAGTCCTTGCCATCCATTGATGGTTTGGTACATTCTCCACCAAGTATCAGCACCTCTTTCAAACCACTGAAGAGCATGCTGGGTCATATCATGTCCAACTATAGGGTTATTCTCCATGTGATCCTCCATGTTCTGAATCCATTGGTCTGTCTCCAATTGACTCATCGGTCCAGAAAATATAAGCTCACCTTCATTCATCCTCTATTGGGTCCATGGGTTTGGGGTGAGATAAGAGAGATAGAGAGGGATACACACAATACAAACAAAAGTTTTGAAAAGACAGATTTTATTTGTGGCTGTCGGGAAAAACATCAAACAAATGACAGCTCATAAACATCGCATCTAACGTAGGTATATAACAGGGGTTTGGTCTTCTAAAGGTCAATAAATCTTCAACGTCTCCAATCTCTTCAAACCTTGTTCATGTCTCCAATGGCTTCTTTCCGATCATGCTTGTCTTTCTCAAGTTCTTTTGCCAACTCATATCTGTTGTAGCAAAGTCTCTCATGACATCCTTGAATATTCTGCAGTTGCATTCCAAACTTCTAGGTTTCAACATCCTTGGCATGAGCCATGGTCATACTGTCCTTCAGTTCCTGACGAATCTTCGGTATCTCGAGGTTTTGCTCCTCTAGCTTGGCTACTTCCAACTTTTGGGTCCTGAGTTCTTCACGAAACGCTTCCTTGTCAAAATATAGCTTCCTGCAGTCCATCTTAAACTTCTTGATGTAATTCTCCAAATCCTGGTGATACACCAGCTAAACTTAAAACTTCGTATTGCTGATGGGTGGTCCATCAGCCTTCTACCATCCAATCCTTCCATGCATATACATGCTTAACTCAGCATGGTGACAATAGCATCAGCGGGCGATGATATCACGGATAACCGTGTTTCTGCTCTTGTCATTCCCATGAGCTATCATTCCATAGTTGATATCTCCTGCCTTAGGGTTTTCTTTGACAAAACATTTAGTTCTAATGCTCCATGTTCCAGTCTTTCTCTGATACTCCTTGATCTCAGGTATTGACAACTTCCATAGTCTGCCAAGTTCCATAAGGGTAGCCTTCCTAGGTCATACAAATCTAGGAATTCCTCAGAGCCTTCAAATTCTACTTGTCTTCGGTCTTCAACCGTTGTAGTTTCCATTATTCAAATGCACGAAAAATGCTCTTCATTCCAAAGTGGTCTTAGTTGTCCGATATCTTGTACTTCTTGGAGTGGTCTCGTCAGTCGAATCTTCATGAGGTCAAAAGGGTAAAGGGGGTATGGTCTCGCTAAAGGAAATTTTTGAATAAGCTCAGAAGAGAAGAGAGGTAAAAGGTCTTTTGAAAAGTAACGTTTTAGAGAAAGATCTTTCCTATGGGCTTGCTGGTTTCTAGGGTCACGTCCTACAGTCAACATGTGCTCTGATACCATCTTGTAGCGACCCGACCCGAATGGATCAAGTCTGTGCTTAAGTGTCATCCCTGGATCGGTATGCTGACACACACAGTACTCGAGGATTTATAACAGAGGTAAATCACATGTATAAGTAACGTAAGATACTATTACCTCAATCCAAAATAGCAGAAGTAACAAGGTTGTGGATTCCTATCAACACCAACGGCAAAGTTGAGTGTAGAAATCATAACCCTAACGTATCACTTACTCGTCGTAAGATTCCTGCAACATGAGATGTTGCAGCCACACAGGGTCAGTACATTGAATGTACTGGCAAATTCACACCATAGAGAGAAATGATGAACAATGGCTATCACTACACGCATATATGGCTGGTGGAAAAGCTCTATGGTTATAAGGTTTTTGCGAAAAGCCAATTTTTCCCTACTGCAAAGGAATACATTTTAATTAACTATCATGGTGGTTGTTAAACATTGAGAATGGTTGACAGCATTCTCAATCCCAATTAAGCATCATCATTAAAACCCAACAATATTCATTTAAAGTAACGTGATGAGATTCACATGATAATCCAAGTACTAGATACTCAAGATGTCCATAACCGGGGACACGGCTAACCATGATTAGTTTATACACTCTGCAGAGGTGTGCGCACTTTTCCCCACAAGACTCGATCGCCTCCGTTTGGTTTCTCGCACTACATGGTGTTTGAGAAGACGGATGACCGAGACATAGTCTTTCAGAAGCGCTAGCACCTTACGATCGGGTAGACCGTACCACCTACATCCCCTACATCTGCTAGTCTACCACTGTAAGAGTTTGCACGACTTAGTCAACTATGCTAGAGCCCATAATACGACTTAGTCAACTATGCTAGAGCCCATAATGGCTTGTGGCTGCACACGGAAGTTTCTAGCATGAATAATCTTATGATCCCTTTGAGCCTGGGTGGCGAACCATAGGATGATCACACGGTAACCCCGGGATCTCCTAGGACAACACTGGTATATCCCCATGTGTCCAGGCAAGTCCAATGGTATATCCCCAGGGTGCCCCAACCAATCCACCCAGATGTGTATTATAGTAGCCACCTTAAGTTAAACCTTAGTTAACAATAATCTCTCACATCTTTCATGAATTCTCTCAAACCAATCCATGTCTACATGCATAGCATAGCGATATAAGCATAACGTAGAAGTAACTCCCAGGGGTTTGATAATAAAAAGGCAATAGGTTCTACCTCATCATCTACTTCCCAACCCACATGTTAATGACATCCTAACCATGCAATGTTTGAGGATTGGAACTAATGCATAAAAACTGGGTGATAAAGGGTATGATCAAAGTGTGAACTTGCTTGCAATATTGATGAATATGATTCGCACTCAAAACTCTTGATAGATCTACTCGTCACACTCCGGTCATTCTATTGTAGGCAAGCAATAGTAACCACACATAAGCAATCACTCAAAGGATCAGAAAGATCGAAGAAGTCGATTCGGAAAACATAAGAACCAAACAAATAACTCTTGCAACATAAAACAATTTCTAACAGTACCAAAATTATGTGAATTTGGCCTTATTAGAATGTTTAGGTCAAGAGCTTCGATTTGCAAAAATAATCAACTCAAACGGAGCTACGAAACTCAAGTTGTGATCTAACGAAGTTTGAATTCAAATCTGATCTAATTCAAATTTTAAACTTTTCAAAAACATGTTTAAGTTGTTTTACTGCATAGAGGAGATCGTAACAAAGACGTGGGCGTTGGTTCCGTTGGATTTGGACTAACGAGTAAAAAGTAATGATCGTTTGAAGTTCAGGGACTAAACTATAAATAAAGTATTCACATCTAGGTCCCTGACCAAAATTACAGAAAAAGAAAAAGACTAAAAGGTGAACGTTCGCTTATAAGGTCTAAACAGTGGACGTTCGCTGTTTAAAAAAAACCTAAAAAAACAGATCTAGTCTAGGGTTTTTTTAAAAAACCGAACTTAAAATAAAATCGGATCGGACCGGGCGGTTTTTTTACCGGTCCACGGCGGGTCAACGGCAACGGCGACGGCGGCGGTTTCCGGCGAGGTGAGGCGAGGCGACGGCGAGCGGTGCGAGCAGCAGCAATGCGCGGCGCGGCAGCGGGCGGCGCGCGGCGAGGCGCTCCGGCAGCGGTGACGAGCAGCAAGCAGCGGCAGAGGCGGCGGATGCAGGGAGAGGAGAGAGAGGGAGGGGCGTCGGGGGCCCGCCTTTTAAAGGCACGAGGCCGAGGCCTTCCTTGGGTGAGGGGGCGTCCGGCGCCGTGGGGAAGCCGGACTCCGGCGAGTCCTGCTGAGGCACGCGAGGAGGAAGGCGGCGGCGCGCTGGCTGGGCTGGGTCGTGGCCTATTGGGCCGGCCCAGTTCGGCGGCGGAGGAGAGAAGAAGTTTTTTTAACATATTCTCAGACAAACAAAAATAAAAAGGACAAAACAAAAAAAATATTATATAGGCATATAATATATCAAAATTTTCAGAAAAAGATTTTCTACGACATGAACATTTTTATAACTTCAAATAAAATCCACACAAATTCAGATAATTCAAAGAGTGCTACTGGCCTATTAAAATCCAACAAAAATCATTTTAGAAATACCACAATGAATTCAAATTTATTTACCTCTAATTTTCTGATGTAGGGAATCATGTTACCCTATTTTCCATATATTTTATTTTTGGAGAAAAATAATTTAAAAAACTCAAATAACTCCAAATTAAAAATAAATTCAAAAGAACTTTGAATTTAATTTTTTTTTAAACTTCCAACTCATATTTCATATATTTTGAAGAAGTCATATTATCTTTTCTCGTGAAAATCATTGAGTTGCTTAAAGTTTCTGAATTGGAAATATTTTCAAACGAAATTCAAATATTTTCAACAACCCTTTTCATTTAATTTAAATGGAAGAAGTCATGTCATCTTCTCTCTAGGGTTTTGTGTTGAAAAGAATTTAAATTCATGGAGATCAGAAAGAAAATATGAAAGTTTGGGAAAGTCCTTTTATTCCATCTCATTTAACTTTCAAAAAGTTTCGAATTCACTCAATTTCACACAATCAATCAAACAATCAATCAAATCTATCTATTTATTATAACATTCCAAAATTTAGAATTTTGGGATGTTACATGCTAGTTGAGTAGTTGTGAATTTGAGAAATACTTGTGTTGAAGCTTGTGATTCCCGTAGCATGCACGTATGGTGAACCGTTAAGTGATGAAGTCGGAGCATGATTTATTTTTTGATTGTCTTCCTTATGAGTGGCGGTCGGGGACGAGCGATGGTCTTTTCCTACCAATCTATCCCCCTAGAAGCATGCGCGTAATACTTTGCTTTGATAACTTGTAGATTTTTGCAATAAGTATATGAGTTCTTTATGACTAATGTTGAGTCGATGGATTATGCGCGCTCTCACCCTTCCACCTTTGCTAGCCTCTCTAATACCGCGCACCTTTCGTCGGTATTATACACCCACCATATACCTTCCTCAAAACAACCACCATACCTACCTATTATGGCATTTCCATAGCCATTCCGAGATATATTGCCATGCAACTTTCCACCGTTCCGTTTATTATGACACACTCCATCATTGTCATATTGCTTAGCATGATCATGTAGATGACATCGTATTTGTGGCAAAGCCAACATTCATAATTCTTTCATACGTGTCACTCTTGATTCATTGCATATCCCGGTACACCGCCGGAAGCATTCATATAGAGTCATATTTTGTTCTAAGTATCGAGTTGTAATTCTTGAGTTGTAAGAAAATAAAAGTGTGATGATCATCATTATTAGAGCATTGTCCTAGTGAGGAAAGGATGAGGGAGACTACGATTCCCCCACAAGTCGGGATGAGACTCCGGACGAAAAATAAAAAAAGAGAAAGAAAAGAGGCCATAAAAAAGGCCCAAATAAAAATGAGAGAAAAAGAGAGAAGGGACAATGTTACTATCCTTTTACCACACTTGTGCTTCAAAGTAGCACCATGATCTTCATAGTAGAGAGTCTCTCATGTTATCACTTTCATATACTAGTGGGAATATTTCATTATAGAACTTGGCTTGTATATTCCAATGATGGGCTTCCTCAAAACGCCCTAGGTCTTCATGAGCAAGCAAGTTGGATGCACACCCACTTAGTTTCTTTTTGAGCTTTCATATACTTATAGCTCTAGTGCATCTGTTGCATGGCAATCCCTACTCACTCACATTGATATCTATTGATGGGCATCTCCATAGGCCGTTGATACGCCGAGTTGATGTGAGACTATCTTCTCCCTTTTTGTCTTCTCCACAACCACCACTCTGTTCCACCTATAGTGCTATATCCATGGCTCACGCTCATGTATTGCGTGAAGATTGAAAAAGTTTTGAGAATGTCAAAAGTATGAAACAATTTCTTGGCTTGTCATCAGGGTTGTGCATGATTTAAATATTTTGTGTGGTGAAGATAGAGCATAGCCAGACTATATGATTTTGTAGGGATAACTTTCTTTAGCCATGTTATTTTGAGAAGACATAATTGCTTAGTTAGTATGCATGAAGTATTATTAGTTTTATGTCAATATGAACTTTTGTCTTGAATCTTTCGGATCTGTATATTCATACCACAATTAAGAAGAATTACATTAAAATTATGCCAAGTAGCACACCGCATCAAAAATTCTATTTTTATCATTTAGCTACTCGAGGACGAGCAGGAATTAAGCTTGGGGATGCCTGATACGTCTCCAACGTATCTATAATTTTTGATTGCTCCATGCTATATTATCTACTGTTTTGGACATTATTGGGCTTTATTTTCCACTTTTATATTATTTTTGGGACTAACCTATTAACCGGAGGCCCAGCCTAGAATTGATGTTTTTTGCGTGTTTTAGGGTTTCGAAGAAAAGGAATACCAAACGGAGTCCAAACGGAATGAAACCTTTGGGAACGTGATTTTTGGAACCAACGTGATCCAGAGGACTTGGACCCTACGTCAAGAAAGCAACCAGGAAGGCACGAGGTAGGGGGCGCGCCTACCCCCCCGGCGCGCCCTCCACCCTCGTGGGGCCCATGTTGCTCCACCGACGTACTTCTTCCTCCTATATATACCTACGTACCCCCAAACGATCGATACGGAGCCAAAAACCTAATTCCACCGTCGCAACTTTCTGTATCCATGAGATCCCATCTCGGGGCCTGTTCCGGAGCTCCGCCGGAGGGGCCATCGATCACGGACGGCTTCTACATCAACACCATAGCCCTTCCAATGAAGTGTGAGTAGTTTTCCTCAGACCTACAGGTCCATGGTTAGTAGCTAGATGGATTCTTCTCTCTTTTTGGATATCAATACAATGTTCTCCCCCTCTATTGTGGAGAACTATTCGATGTAATCTTCTTTTTGCGGTGTGTTTGTTGAGATTGATGAATTGTGGGTTTATGATCAAGTCTATCTATGAATAATATTTGAATCTTCTCTGAATTCTTTTATGTATGATTGGTTATCTTTGCAAGACTCTTCGAATTATCAGTTTGGTTTGGCCTACTAGATTGATCTTTCTTACAATGGGAGAAGTGCTTAGCTTTGGGTTCAATCTTGTGGTGTCCTTTCCCAGTGACAGTAGGGGCAGCAAGGAACGTATTGTATTGTTGCCATCGAGGATAACACGATGGGGTTTTCATCATATTGCATGAGTCTATCCCTCTACATCATGTCATCTTGCTTAAGGCGTTACTCTGTTTTTAACTTAATACTCTAGATGCATGCTGGATAGCGGTCGATGAATGGAGTAATAGTAGTAGATGCAGGCAGGAGTCGGTCTACTTGTCTCGGACGTGATGCCTATATACATGATCATACCTAGATATTCTCATAACTATGCTCAATTCTGTCAATTGCTCAACAGTAATTTGTTCACCCACCGTAGAATACTTATGCTCTCGAGAGAAGCCACTAGTGAAACCTATGGCCCCCGGGTCTATCTTTATCATATTGATCTCCTACTGCATAGTTATTTCCTTTGCTTTTTACTTTGCCTTTATTTTACTTTGCATCTTTATCAGAAAAATACCAAAAATATTATCTTATCATATCTATCAGATCTCACTCTCGTAAGTGGCCTTATAGGGATTGACAACCCCTATTTGCATTGGTTGCGAGGATTTATTTGTTTTGTGCACGTACGAGGCACTCATGCGTAGCCTCCTACTAGATTGATACCTTGGTTCTCAAAAACTGAGGGAAATACTTACGCTACTTTGCTACATCATTTCTTCCTCTTCGGGGAAAACCAACGCAGTGCTCAAGAGGTAGCAACGTGCAGCTCGCGTCCCACGCCTGTGTTGCACGCCCTTGCCGCCGCTTCGCCTAGCACCGCAGTCCCATGCCTGGTCGTGCTTCCTGGCCATGGTTGCAAGCTTCTGCAATTCCCGCATGCCCACACATGCGCGCATGATCGCGCGCATACCCAGCTCTCCTCACAAGTGTCCGCCTCCGTGCTCCTGCGCGATGCGCGACACACGCGCTCATGCACACAGCCAGCGCCTCGCTGCCGCGGCCGAGACGAGCTCCTGCTTGTTCTCGAAGCCCTTGCTCTGACGCTCGCGCACGCACACGACACCGGCTAGCAGCAGCCGTTCGTTCCCGCACCCTTGCAACCTCACCGTGCCCCTATTCCACAACCCCGCTGCCGCATCCTGGCCCCTGCTGCGCCGCCGTTGCTCACCGACGTCGTCACTTTCTTCTCTGCCAACAAAGAGGAAGCTAGCTTCCCCTGTGTCAAGCATCCTGAGCGTATCCTGTGGATCAACCCTCTCCCGCATACCCCGTAGACCCAAGTTCGAAACCCCATCAAGCTAGTGGCAAAATTGCCCTATATTTACCATTTTAGTCTCTATGACAGTGGGACCCCACTCGTCATCCTCTCTGTCTCACTCACACCCAGCTCTCACTCGGGCCAAGTCCTCCTGGGCCGTTGCAGGTTGCTGCAATCAGGCCCATGCATATTTTTTCCAGTCTGTGTATTTTAGCACTTTCCAATGCACTCTTATTTACTAAAATGCCATTGTTTTGCATTGTTGATAATTAAAGTTCCATGCATCCAAATGAAACATGTCACATATGCATTTTGCTCATATTTTCGTGTTATTTAACAGTATGCAACTTTCATCCTTGTTAAAAATGTTTAAAATGTTGTTTGAGTAAATTTGCTTAGAAGCCATGCTAAAATGATTTAATTTTCATAACTAATTAACCATAGCTCCGAATTTAATAAAATTTATATGTAAATGGGGTAGAAAAATGTCTAGTTTAACATGGTGGCATTACTTTGCATGTTTACCAACTCTAAAATATGGTTCAGGGCAGAACAGTACCAAATCCATAAATTGCATATGGGGATTTTCCGGAATTGTTGTTTGTTGTTCCGACCTCATTTAAACTTATCTAGATAGGTAGTTTTCATATGCTTCACTTCTTGCCATGTTCTCAACATTTAATATTGTTGGGTACATAAATGATATCGAACTAAATAACTTGAAAGTGGTGTTTCGTCAATATGCAACAGAGTTGCATATTGAGCTCCACTTAAATTGTAGTATTGTTTGCGCATATTGCCATGCTATGCCTCTTTAGACCGCACAAGCATCATACTTGGTTGTGCATCATGCCATGTTTTATTGATGGTTGTTTACTATGTTGCTTGCTTCTTTCCGGGTTGCTTCTCTCGTTAGCTTCGGTTCTGTTCCGGAGTTGTGAGGATTCATTCGAGTACGTCTGTTTGCCTTCTTCATGGACTCGTTCTTCTTCCTTGCGGGATCTCAGGCAAGATGATCATACCCTCGAAATCACTTCTATCTTTGCTTGCTAGTTGTTCGTTCTATCGCTATGTCGCGCTACCTAACACTTGTTTATCATGCCTCCCATATTGCCATGTCAAGCCTCTAACCCACCTTTCCTAGCAAACCGTTGTTTGGCTATGTTGCCGCTTTTGCTCAGCCCCTCTTATAGCGTTGCTAGTTGCAGGTGAAGATGAAGTTTGTTCCATGTTTGGAACATGGATATGTTGGGATATAATTATTATATCTTATTTACTTTAATGCATCTATATACTTGGTAAAGGGTGGAAGGCTCGGCCTTATGCCTGGTGTTTTGTTCCACTCTTGCCGCCCTAGTTTCCGTCATACTGGTGTTATGTTCCTGGATTTTGCGTTCCTTACGCGGTTGGGTGTTATGGGAACCCCTTAATAGTTCGCTTTGAATAAAACTCCTCCAGCAAGGCCCCACCTTGGTTTTACCATTTGCCTCACCACCACCTACTTTTCCCTTGGGAGTCGCGCTCCCGAGGGTCATCTTTATTTTAACCCCCCCCCCCCGGGGCTAGTGCTTCTCTACGTGTTGGTCCAACCTGAGCGATGTTCGGCGCCCCTGGGCAACCAGGGTCTATGCCAACCCGACGCCTGGCCCATCCGGTGTGTCCTGAGAACGAGGTATGTGCAGCTCCTATCGGGATTTGTCGGCACGTCAGGGCGGCTTTGCTGGTCTTGTTTTACCATTATCGAAATGTCTTGTAACCAGGATTCCGAGACTGATCGGGTCTTCCCGGGAGAAGGAATATCCTTCGTTGACCGTGAGAGCTTGTGATGGGCTAAGTTGGGACACCCCTGTAGGGTTTGAACTTTCGAAAGTCGTGCCCGCGGTTATGGGCAGATGGGAATTTGTTAATGTCCGGTTGTAGCGAACTTGAAACTTAACTTAATTAAAATGCATCAACCGCGTGTGTAGCCGTGATGGTCTCTTCTGGGCGGAGTCCAGGAAGTGAACATGGTTCTTGTGTTATGTTTGAATGTAAGTAGTTTCAGGATCACATCTTGATCACTTCTAGTTCACGACCGCTGCATTGCTTCTCTTCTCGCTCTTATTTGTGTATGTTGGCCACCATATATGCTAGTGCTTGCTACAGCTCCACCTCACTACCCTTTCCAACCCATAAACTTAAATAGTCTTGATCTCGTGGGTGTGAGATTGCTGAGTCCTCGTGACTCATAGATACTTCCAAACAGTTGTAGGTGCCGATGATACCAGTGCAGATGACGCAACCGAGCTCAAGCGGGAGCTCGATGAAGATCGTGTTCATGGTGTTGTTTCGATTCCTGTTGATTAGTAGTGTAGCCCAGTTGGGACGATCGGGGATCTAGCATTTGGGGTTGTCTTCTTTTATTTTGGGTTCCATAGTTGGACCTTCATGGTACTTTGGATGATGTATGTTTAACATGTATTTTTGTGAAGTGGCGATTGTAAGCCAACTCTTTATCCCATTCTTATTCAGTACATGGGATTGTGTGAAGATTATCCCTCTTGCGAAAAATGTACCATGCGGCTATGCCTCTAAGTCGTGCCCCGACACGTGGGAGATATAGCTGCATTGTGGGTGTTACAATAGGAAAGGAACATCACCTCGATATATAGCTTCTCCAGGCACGAAAAGCATCTCAGGAAACTGACAACTTGGTCCAGGTTGGGGCCGATAGATTCTAGTTCCAAGGCCTTCACTGTGCGCAGATTCGGGGTCAAGCTTGTCGGAATCATTTTCTGGAAGACAAACGAACATACATTTTCAAAATTACAAATAATGTTAATTCCAAGAAGGAGAGGTAGAAGGCGACTATTGTACTTGAACGAGTGTGGATCCAATAACAAGTTCCAAGTATTTGTCAGACGAGTAGCCCACCACTATCAATTTCAGCGCAGAAATGACATTGATTCTTGTTGGACCTTCTTGATCAACTACAAGTAATCTCTCAAGTGAAGGTGTGTCCTCAATGACCATACCGTGGTACACATTTTGTGATGTCTTGTTGCAGCACCAGCAACACACATAAATAGTCCGGAGAGTCATGGAGGTTATGTGGAAGCTACTCAACCCATTGATCGCCTGAAGACAAAGGTACTCAAGTGTAGTACAGCCGTGGAGCAGGCGCTCCATCTCACAGTTTGGGAGGCAGACAGTGACGAGCTCGAGGTGCTTCAATCGTGGTAGAATAAGAGCAGGCGCATCATTAAGGGGGGTGGCAGTTCATGAACTTGGTGACACGCAGCGTGGGCGCGAGGCGGAGCGCAGACGTTGGCAGCGAGCGCATATGCCCATCATCAAAAGTGAGCTCCTCGAGCTGATCTAGGGTGGGGGATTATTTTTTGGTTTGTATTACGGTATATAGGTCATGCTCTTGGATCACATGATATATTTTGAGCACATATGCATGTGTACGCATGAATCCCTCCCATCGAGTCGAAGTGGCCAGTACCACGACACGTCATGAACCGATCTTGCTCTATGTGGGGACTGTATGATTTTCGACGCACTCACCACATCAATGTTGTGAATGGTATTCAAACATTCATGCATGCATCACCTCCATACATACATATGCATGTAGTGGTTGTCTTCGAATGGTACACATCCTCACGTGGTTACCGGTGACAAGCCTATTTATTCATGGGCCCGCGTGGACATCCATGATCACTTTGACTGACAACGATATATGTTACGATGGTTGATTCTTCCTTTGGTTCGTGTTATCGTAGTAGGTCATGGTGAGATTCAGACCTAAGTTTGAGCGCATACTATGCATGCATGCATGAATCGCCGTCGTCGGCTCGAAGTGTGGTGTGACATACATACGCGTCATCAACTAACCCTCGCTCTGTGTGGGGATTTCTGGTTCCAAAGCACGGTGCCACAACAAAGTTGTTCCATTGTGTATTCAAACATCAACACTCCATACAAATGTTTGGGCCACATGCAGGTAGTGGTTGTGTTCGGGGACTAGCTACTTGTGTAATTATTGGCGAGCTAGCCCATATCTGGAATCGCATGGACGGTCATCACTTTGACCAACAACAAGAGAGAGGTTGTACGGCCACGGTGGATTATTCTTGGTCCATTTTACGATACATCTTGGTCAGATGCCCTCTCCTGCCGACTGAAAGTGTGTGTGTGTGTGTGTGTTTGTGTGTGATGGGGGGACTGCTACTTTGCACTTTTCTAGGTGAACCTCCATGGGGATGGGCATGTGTTCATAGCTTAGGATTCACCTCCCGCGGACATGAGGGGGGACAAGCAATACCGTGCGCTTTTGTGAGATAGGTGTCACATCAAATTTGTGCATTTGGTATTTGAACATCAAACCACCCTTCTCATACATATATTTGGTCCACATGCAAGTGTGTTCGTGTTCTGACCCATTCCCATATCATTTTCGCCAAAGTTATGAACATTAGACAAGTCGGAGGACCCAACAGACATGGTTCACTCACACTAAGCGTGTGCCACGCTTGTGCCCCTGTCACGCACATCGGCACAGTACATTGGGCTCCATCAGGCTTCCCCTCTCAAAAATATCTACCCGTCTACAGGTTTTTTCTGTTTGATAACACACAGTTATTAGGTTTCGACCGTGTGTGATGTTTGTTGTTCCTGCTCCTGCCTGCATCCCTCGAAAATATCTCCCCGGCTCGAGGGTTTTTCTGTTTCATAACACACTGTTGTTATTTTCGGACTTTGTGCGATGCACCATCATCCAAATTTTCAATAGCCCCGGCATTTTACTCCCGCGTTTGACTCCCGCGTAGTATAATTTTCGGTAGCCGCGTCATTTCCAGAAACACCCCCTCCACACACACACACCCCAAAAAATCCTCGGACGTGCGTGTGCGCGCACACACACATGATACGTACATTATGCATCATGTTTTATTACTATTATTTATGATGTTTTTATGCATAATAAAGCTTTTTGGAGTAATTCTAATGCCTTTTCTCTCATAATATGCAAGATACAAACAAAGAGGGAGAATTCTGGCAGCTGGAAATCTGGACCTGGAAAAGCTACGTCAGGCTACCTATTTTGCACAACTTCAAACAACCTGAAACTTTACGAAGATTTTTTATGGAATATATGAGGAATAATGGAGCAAATAAGTAATGGAGGGGGCCACCCTGGTGAGCACAAGACACCAGGGTGCGCCTGGGCCCCCCAGGCGCGCCTTGGTGGGTTGTGCTCACCCAGGCCCACCTCCGGTGCCCATCTTTTGGTATATAAGTCATTTTGACCTAGAAAAAAAATAAGGAGAGGACTTTCGGGAGGGAGCGCCGCCGTCTCGAGGCGGAACTTGGGCAGGAGCACTTTTGCCCTCCGGCGGAGCGATTCCGCCGGGGGAACTTCCGTCCCGAAGGGGGAAATCATCGTCATCATCGTCACCAACAACTCTCTCATCTTGGGGAGGGCAATCTCCATCAACATCTTCAACAGCACCATCTCATCTCAAACCCTAGTTCATCTCTTGTGTTCAATCTTGTTACCGAAACTATAGATTCGTGCTTGTGGGTGACTAGTAGTGTTGATTACATCTTGTTGTCGATTACTATATGGTTTATTTGGTGGAAGATTATATGTTCAGATCAATTATGCTATTTAATACCCCTCTGATCTTGAGCATGTTTATCACTTGTGAGTAGTTACTTTTGTTCTTGAAGTCACGGGAGAAATCATGTTGCAAGTAATCATGTGAACTTGATATGTGTTCCACATTTTGATAGTATGTATGTTGTGATTCCCGTAGTGGTGCCATGTGAATGTCGACTACATGACACTTCACCATATTTGGGCCTAATGGAATGCATTGTGGAGTAGTTATTAGATGATGGGTTGTGGGAGTGACAGAAGCTTAAACCCTAGTTTATGCGCTATTCCGTAAGGGACCGATTGGATCCAAAAGTTTAATGTTATGGTTAGGATTTATCCTTAATGCTTTTCTCGTAGTTGTAGATGCTTGCGAGGGGGTAATCATAAGTAGGAGGTTCGTTCAAGTAAGAACAACACCTAAGCACCGGTCCACCCACATATCAAATTATCAAAGTAGCGAACACAAATCGAATCAACATGATGAAAGTGATGAGATGAAATTCCCATGTACCCTCAAGAACGCTTTGCTTACTATAAGAGACCGTTTTGGCCTGTCCTTTTCTTCAAAAGGATTGGGCTACCTTGCTGTAGTTTTGTTACTATTATCATTACTTGCTCGTTACAAAATATCTTGCTATCAAACTACTCAGTTACTTACAATTTCAGCACTTGCAGACATTACCTTGCTGAAAACCACTTGTCATTTCCTTCTGCTCCTCGTTGGGTTCGACACTCTTACTTATCGAAAAGAGCTACAATTGATCCCCTATACTTGTGGGTCATCAACACACACCCCAACACAACCCCTCCCTCGCTCGAAACCCTAGCAAGGTCGCTGTCGCTGCAAGGCCTCCATCGTCAACATCTGCTAGTTTGCCCGTGCAACTTACCCATCGATCTCCATACCTAAGCCGCCCTGAGTTTCTTAAATGACGCCTGCCAATGCCCCCTTTCCCAAAGATCCCCATCCCCCATTCCAGAGGGTCGCAGCCTAATCCCGGCTATGCTTCCCATGGAACTCGAGGAGCGACTGGCCCAAAAGAGGTGTATCGCGACCTCTTCACCCGACGTCGCCAAGGTGGCCGCCAAGGAAGCTGGCAACCATTACTGGTCACAGGCACTCAATCAACAGGCTAGAGTATGTGGGCATGTCATGAACGCCAGCTACGACATCGAGGTCATTGATAGCGATGGCCTGACGCGGGCCATGTCACAGGTTAAAGTGGCCCACCCCAACACCTCGGGTTCAACTGTCGTCGATCTCATGCATGGCCTCGCCGCTGATCTCCTCTGGCTCGCTGTCAAGAATTTTCCATCCTACATCGCCATCGAGCCCATTTTGTCATTTCTGAAGGATAAGTTCTGCAATGCTGGCTTGGGATCCATATCTTCGAAGTCATACCTCATCGACGGCGACCACAAGGAGGGGACCCTCTCCGTCTCTTCCAAGGGGAAAGAGCCCATCTGCTCTTCCAAGGGGAAAGAGCCCATCTGCAACATCAGGGAGGGAACCCTACAGCCGTGATTTTCCAAGGGGAAGGAGCCCATCTGCGACAACATGGAGCGCACCCAGGGTCTGTGCTCTTCCCACGGGAACGAGCCCATCTGCGACAACATGGAGCGCACCCAGGGTCTGTGCTCTTCCCACGGGAACGAGCCCATCTGTGACAAGTGAGGAAACCCATGATTTGTTTTGTCGTCCCTCTTCGCAAGGGGGAACCCATGATTTGTTTTGTCAAGTCCCTTTTGTAGTGTAGTGAGAATATGTCCAGTTTTAATTGCTATATTTGGTTTCTTGTAGTATGCCTTGTTTATTTCAGTTGTTCACAATGTGATGCTCTATATGTGCAACTATTTACTGTGCAGTACATTTTCATCAATACCAGTTTTAAACATACCAATAGGAATGCATATATTTGCTTGTTGTTAAGCCTGTTATAGCTAGCATATGCCTCTTTTGAAGTGTTTTGGTTGTTTGGTTGTTTGTAGTTAGCATATGTCCATTTTCAAATGCTATCTTTGGTTGTTTGTAGTATGCCTTGTTTATTCCAGTTATTCACAACGTGTTGTTCTATATGTGCAAGTATGAGCTGTGCAGTTCAATTTCATCAATAGCAGTTTCAACAGTACCACTATGAATGACTATATTTGGTTACTGCATGTTGTAGTTAACACGCCTTTCCATTTTTATTTAACAATAACCAGTGTACTTAGACCGGCACAATACCAGTTTGAATGACTATGTTTGGTTGTTGTTAAATGTTAGACCTGTTGCAGCTAACACACCTTTCCACTTGTTTTTCTTTACTAACGTGCTTAATCCTGCACACTGAAGTTATCTTTTGGAGATTATTTTGTTTGCCATGGATATATTTGGTTGATGTTTATCCTGTTGTGCTTAGAATGCCTCTCGATGTACTTACACATGACAATTTTGGGAACGACTGTTGTTTTCTATCAAGAATAGTTTTATCCCATGGCTTATATATACTCACTGTTCAGGATATCGGTAGCTGGTACTGACGAAGCTATGTACCTAGGGTAGGGTCATGGACCTGTCCAAACTGCCCTACCCAAGGACATCTCTAGAAGAAACCACCTTTCAATCGACTTGGAGGTGTTCCACTCGACAGACTCAAAGACACTCGACCAAGAAGCGATCACTCGACCAAGACCAAACCACTCGACAGCTAGGAGACCTAAAGGCACTATACATGCTAACGGTCGGTTATTAAGTAGCCTTTATGGTCATCATAGCACTTTATTAGGGGCGTTATCAGTAACACCCAACCTTAATGTATTTAAAACCCTGGATAACTGAGGGCCGGAGGGGTCCGGCGAACTCTATATAAGCCACCCCCTCCTCAGTGTAAAGGGTTCGCACCCCTGTAATTCATACACGCATAATCCAGTCGACCGCCTCCGGGCTCCGAGACGTAGGGCTATTACTTCCTCCGAGAAGGGCCTAAACTCGTAAACCTCGTGTGCTTACAACTTCTCCATAGCTAAGATCTTGCCTCTCCATACTTACCCCCCTACATTACTGTCAGACTTAGAACCACGACAGTTGGCACCCACCGTGGGGCCGGTGTTTTAGCGATTTGTTGGAGGAGTTGCGATCTTTTCCGATCCGAATCATCATGGTTTCCGGCGGAGTTTTGGTGGAGGGCCGCGAGATCCGTCTCGGCGTGCTCACGTTCATCGCCGACGACTCCGCTTGGCTTCAGGAGGCTCTGCTTGACATGGACGCGCTCCCTGTCCGCGGGGCGACGCACTTTCGCGCGTGCGTCCGTGGCATCCTTTTGCGGCAACCGTCGACCCACTATCGGTCGGCTCCTGTGCTGTCCTCCCTCCCTGTTTCCTGCCGGCGCAAGCGCTCCGGTCGGTCGAGACTTCAGCGGTGGGTGAGACACGCGGTGGCACGCCAGTCGGCCACCCCTCAAGTCGCGGCGATCGAGCCCGACGAATCCCTCTACGGCATGTTCGATCTGTCGACTGGCTCTACAGAGACCGCCTCCGAGTGCGACAGCAGTGATCCGACGGCGGAGGTTCTGATGGTCGATGGACCACCCAGTCCTCCCGGTTTTCCCCGCACCGACGGAGGCGCGGGTGGAGGCGACCCGTCGCGTCCCCATGGGGAATATCTCCCCGAGCCTCTCACGTCATTGCAGAGAGAAGAACTTCGTCGCCGAAACATGGATGCGCTGCACACTCCTATCATCGGAGAAACCCCCGAGGCTCGTGCCTTGGAGGACGCGTGCCTGGCAAACTTGGCCGAGTGCACTCGACTGGAGAACCTCCAGCGAGCACTCAACGAGCGTGCGCGACAACAGATTCCCGAATCCAGTCGACGTCAGCTCTTCCCGCCCCCGCGGGTATATCGAACTCTAATTCAGAATTTAGCAGTTGCAGCCCGTATAGCAGAGTCGATTCAGCCTTCCCAGTCGGAGGCTGGCAGAGGCTTCCTGCAGATCAGAGCATTACTCCGGGCAGCAGGAGACCAGAATTCCACTGTTTCTCAGTCGCGGAACAGGATTCACAGTAGATCCGTTGCTGCAGACACAGTCCAGTCGGCTCATAGCCCAAGATCGCCCCTGAGGCGTGAGGGACATGGGGACCGGCGTAATCAGTACGGGGACCATGAGCAATATGATCACCGATTCGATCATGATGATCGACGTCGAGTGCCCACCCCTCCCCTGAGGAGCGGGTCGTATGCGCCTCGATAGCAGGATGACAGGCGTCCTCGTAGTGTTGGGCAAAGGATTCCAGTCGACTCCAGGGAGCCAGGCTTTGATGCGAGATCCATTCTCGTTCAAGGTTTGGTCGACAGGAACAGAGCTCACCGAGAAGGTCACAATAGAGATGCACCTACCAGCAGCATAGCACATGTTTCGGGGCCAGAGTGCTTTAGTAGAGCCATCAGGGCCGCTTGATTCCTCCCAACTTCAGGTTGGCGACTGGAGTCAGCAAGTTCACTGGTGAGTCCAAGCCCGATACTTGGCTTGAAGACTACTGAGTGGCCGTCCAGATTAGTGGCGGCAATGATGAAGTGGCCATGAAGCACCTGCCTCTCATGTTGGAGGGCTCGGCCAGAGCGTGGCTGAACCAGTTAGCACCCAGTAGCATTTACACTTGGGAAGATCTCGCCCGAGTGTTTGTCACCACATTTGAAGGAACATGCAAGCGACCGGCAGGGCTGACTGAACTGCGGTCTTGCGTGCAGAAGCCGAATGAAACTTTGAGGGATTACATCCAGAGATGGATCACGTCACATCACACGGTAGAGAATGTGCCTGACCACCAAGCAGTCTGTGCCTTCAAAGAAGGCGTCAAGTATAGAGAACTGAATCTGAAGTTCGGTCGGACCGGAGATATGTCTCTGAATCGGATGATGGAGATTGCCACCAAGTACGCTAATGGTGAAGATGAGGATCGACTCAGGAGTGGCAAGCTCAAGTCAGTCGCTCAAGAAACCGGAGGAAATTCCAATCAGAAACAGAAGTGGAAAGCCGAGCCAGCTGCTCCTGGGGAAGCCTTGGCTGTAACCCAAGGAAAGTTTAAAGGGAAACCCAAAGGACCTTGGAACCCCAAGAAAGTTAAAGACCAGGACGGAAATGATGTGTTGGATTTGCCATGTCTCGTCCACACCAAGAAGGATGAAGAGGGTAATTTCATTTACCCAAAACATACCACTCGACAGTGCCGAGTCTTGATCCAGCAGTTCCAGGGCAAGCAGCCCAAAGATAAGGAAAAGGAGTCGGACAAAGTTGAGGACAAGGAAGATAGTGACGATGGATACCCCCAGGTTAATTCCACCCTGATGATTTTTGCTGATGTTGAAAGTAAAAGTCGACGAAAAGTTATCAAACGAGAGGTGAATATGGTTGCTCCGGCGACACCCAGTTATCTGAAGTGGTCTCAGACTGCCATAACATTCGACCGGTCCTATCACCCAACGCACATCGCCACCCCTGGGAGGCAAGCTTTGGTGGTCGACCTAGTTGTTGAAGGCACTCCACTGACCAAAGTCTTAATGGATGGTGGCAGTGGTTTGAACATATTATATGCTGAGACGTTGAAAGGGATGGGCATTCCGATGTCCAGACTCAGTACCAGCAACATGAGTTTCCATGGAGTCATTCCTGGGAAGAAGGCTGAATCACTCGGCCAGATTGCTCTTGATGTGGTTTTTGGTGATTCCAAGAATTACCGCAAATAAAAGTTGACGTTTGAAGTTGTAGACTTCCAGAGTGCCTATCACGCTATTTTGGGCAGGCCGGCTTATGCACGCTTCATGGCCCGACCATGTTATGTGTATTTCAAACTGAAGATGCCTGGCCCCAAAGGTGTGATCACTATTACGGGCAATCGGAAGAAAGATGAAGAATGTTTTCAGAAAGGTTCAAATATCGCTGATCCTCAGATGGCACTGGTGGAGCTGCAGGAATACCAGAAGACTGCAGACCCGAGTGATTTGTTGCGAGCCAAGAAGCCCGCTACAGAATCAGCTTTTTAGTCGTCTGGCGACACGAAGACAGCTCACATCCACCCGACCAATCCCAGCGCTGCTCCAACTCATATCTCAACAACACTCGACTCCAAATAGGAAGAAGTGCTCATCCAGTTCCTCCGTGAGAACTGGGACATTTTCGCATTGAAGCCTTCTGACATGCCGGGTGTTCCCAGGGAGCTGGCTGAGCACCGCCTAAGAGTCGACTCAAAAGTAAAACCTGTCAAGGAACATCTCCGACGGTCCGCCGTCCAGAAGAGAAAGGCTATTGGCGAGGAGGTGGCTCGGCTCTTAGCAGCGGAGTTCATCCGAGAAATCTACCACTCCGAGTGTCTCGCCAACGTTGTCATGGTCTCCAAGAAGGACAAGTCACTTCACATGTGCATTGACTTTAAACATATCAATCGGGCCTGCCCGAAAGATCATTTTCCTCTCCCCCGCATCGGTCAGATAGTCGACTCGACTGCGGGATGTGAGCGACTGTCTTTTTTAGACGCCTATTCCGGGTACCATCAGATCCGTCTGTATGGACCTGATGAGATCAAAACAGCTTTCATCACTCCATTCGGGTGCTTCTGTTATATTACCATGTCGTTCGGCCTCAAGAATGCCGGAGCCACATTCATGAGGATGATTTAAAAGTGTTTGCTCACTCAAATCAGTCGGAATGTGGAAGCGTACATCGATGACATTGTGGTCAAGTCACGGAAGGGTTCCGACCTGCTGGCTGACCTTGCTGAAACCTTTGCCAACCTCAGGAGGTATGATATCAAGCTTAATCCATCAAAGTGCACATTCGGAGTTCCTGGCGGAAAATTACTCGGTTTTCTCGTTTCCGAACAGGGAATCGACGCCAATCCAGAAAAAGTCGGTACTATACTCTGAATGAAAATTCATGTGCGAGTGCACGACGTCCAGAAGCTTACTGGTTGCTTGGCCGCTTTAAGTCGATTCATATCTCGTCTTGGTGAAAAGGCATTGCCTCTTTACCGATTGATGAAGAAGTCCGACAAGTTCGAGTGGACTCCCGAAGCTGATGCAGCGTTTGCAGAGCTCAAAGCTCTGCTCTCCACCCAGCCGGTGCTTGCTGCCCCAACCAGCAAGGAGCCTTTGCTGCTTTACATCGCAGCCACGGGACATGTCGTCAGTACGGTACTTACGGTCGAGCGGGAAGAAGAAGGAAAAGCCTTCAAAGTTCAGCGCCCAGTATATTATATTTCTGAAGTTTTGACCCCGTCGAAGCAAAGATATCCTCATTATCAGAAGCTTGTGTATGGGATTTATATGACCACAAAGAAAGTTGCTCACTACTTCTTTGATCATTCCATTACAGTCGTCAGCGACGCTCCATTGTCAGAGATCCTGCACAACAGAGATGCAACTGGTCGAGTGGCAAAATGGGCGATTGAACTCCTTCCTCTAGATATCAAGTTTGAGGCAAAGAAAGCTATCAAGTCCCAGGCAATAGCAGATTTCGTCGCCGAGTGGATTGAACAGCAACTGCCGACTCAGGTTCACTCGGAGCATTGGACCATGTTCTTCGATGGTTCCAAAATGCTGAATGGTTCCGGTGCCGGGGTGGTGTTGGTCTCCCCCCGAGGAGATAAGCTCAGATATGTTCTTCAAATCCACTTTGATTCCTCCAATAACGAGGCGGAATATGAAGCACTTTTATATGGGTTGCGCATGGCCATTTCACTCGGTGTCCGACGCCTCATGGTCTATGGCGACTCAGATTTGGTGGTTAATCAAGTGATGAAGGAATGGGACGTCAGAATTCCATCCATGACTGGTTATTGCAATGCAGTGAGAAAGCTGGAGAAGAAATTCGAGGGGTTAGAGCTGCATCACATACCCCGACTGAAAAATCAAGCAGCTGATGATTTGGCAAAAATAGGTTCCAAAAGAGAAGCCATTCCCAACAATGTGTTTTTGGAACACATCCACACACCATCAGTTCAGGAGGATCCCTTCACTGAAGAGGCCCCGCAGCCAAAAAGTGCCACGGATCCGACTGAAGTTGAAGTTCCAGCTGTGGTCGACCTGATCATGGAAGTCTTGGTCATCACTCCCGACTGGACAGTACCGTACATCGCGTACATCCTAAGGAAAGAACTCCCAGAGGACGAATAAGAGGCTCGACAGATCGTCCGTCGATCCAAGGCCTTTACAGTCATAAAGGGACAGTTGTATAGAGAAAGTGCGACTGGAGTCAGTCAGAAGTGTATAACACTAGAAGAAGGTCAGATGATCCTTGATGATATCCACTCAGGGACCTGTGGTCATCATGCGTCCTCTCGGACCATTGTGGCTAAAGCATACCGAGCGGGATTTTACTGGCCAAGGGCCAATGAAATGGCAAAAGAGATAGTCGACAAATGTGAAGGATGTCAATATTACTCCAATATGTCGCACAAGCCCGCGTCAGCTCTGAAAACCATTCCACTCGTCTGGCCCTTCACTGTTTGGGGGCTGGACATGGTTGGACCACTGAAAATGGGCAGGAGCGGCTTCACTCATGTGCTAGTAGCAGTCGACAAGTTCACCAAATGGATTGATGCTAAGCCTATCAAGAATCTTGATGCTTGCACTACTATCAGTTTCATCAGAGAGTTGATATTCAGATATGGAGTTCCGCACAGCATCATCACTGACAATGGGCCAAACATCGATTCCGACAAATTCAGGGCCTTTTGCGCCTCTCAGGGCACACGAGTCGACTATGCTTCGGTCGCTCACCCTCAGTCGAATGGACAGGCGGAAAGAGCAAACGGCCTAATTCTCAAAGGACTGAAACCTCGATTGATGCGCGATCTCAAGCACGCAGCAGGTGCATGGGTCGACGAGCTTCCATCAGTTCTTTGGGGATTGAGGACGACCCCGAACCGATCGACCGGAAGAACCCCATTCTTTCTGGTCTACGGAGCCGAAGCAGTCTTGCCGAGTGACATGCTTCACAACGCCCCTCGAGTCGAGCTCTACTCTGAAGAAGAAGCGGAACAAGCCTGGCAGGATGCAGTCGACCTCCTGGAAGAAGAAAGAGAAATGGCCATGATCCGATCAACCATCTATCAGCAAGACTTGTGTCGATTCCATGCCAGAAATGTGAAGAGTCGAGCCTTCCAAGAAGGAGACTTAGTCCTCCGCGTGGATCAGCAAAAACCACACAAACTCGCTCCTACTTGGGAAGGCCCCTTCATAGTCACCAGAGTCCTCCACAATGGAGCATACCACCTCTACAATGTCGATCGCCAGATTGATGAGCCACGAGCCTGGAATGCGGAGCTACTCCGCCCCTTTTATACTTGAATTCTCACTCGGATGATATGTAATAAGAAAAAATTCCTGTAGTTTATTTATCAAAGACAAGAGTGTTATAATTTTCCCAATGATTGTTATTGTTTTTTGTTTGCGTAAGAAATCCCCTAGTGCGTGGCTTAGCTGCGAATCCGCTTCGCCTAAGTTTGTAAAAATAATTTCCTACCGAGTGGTGAGCCAGCCTCCCACTCGGGGGCTTAGCTGCGAACCCGTTTCGCCTAAGTATTTAAAAATCCTACCGAGTGGAGAGAAATCCTCCCACTCGGGGGCTTAGCTGCAGTCCAGTACTCGCCTAAGTTCTCTCACTCGGAGACTTAGCTACAGTCCGGCACTCGCCTAAGTTTGAAAAAATCCTACCGAGTGGAGAGCTACCCTCCCACTCGGGGGCTTAGCTGCAGTCCAGTACTCACCTAAGTTTTCTCACTCGGAGACTTAGCTGCAGTCCGGCACTCGCCTAAGTTTGAAAAAAATCCTACCGAGTGGAGAGCAACCCTCCCACTCGGGGGCTTAGCTGAAGTCCAGTACTCGCCTAAGTTTTCTCACTCGGAGACTTAGCTGCAGTCCGGCACTCGCCCAAGTTTGAAAAAATCCTACCGAGTGGAGAGCAACCCTCCCACTCGGGGGCTTAGCTGCAGTCTAGTACTCGCCTAAGTTTTCTCACTTGGAGACTTAGCTGCAGTCCGGCACTCGCCTAAGTTTGAAAAAATCCTACCGAGTGGAGAGCAACCCTCCCACTCGGGGGCTTAGCTGCAGTCCAGTACTCGCCTAAGTTTTCTCACTCGGAGACTTAGCTGCAGTCCGGCACTCCCCTAAGTTTGAAAAAATCCTACCGAGTGGAGAGCAACCCTCCCACTCGGGGCTTAGCTGCAGTCCAGTACTCGCCTAAGTTTTCTCACTCGGAGACTTAGCTGCAGTCCGGCACTCGCCTATGTTTGAAAAATCCTACCGGGTGGAGAGCAAACCTCCCACTCGGGGGCTTAGCTGCAGTCCAGTACTCGCCTAAGTATGAAACACATATCAATCCTCAAGAACGACGAGGTGCAGGTCGACTGCCGCCTTCTCCTTAGGAGCTTCACCACAAATACAACATGTGCTTCCTCCCACTCCGCAAGGACGATGAGGTGCGGGTCGACTACCGCCTTCTCCTAGAGAGCTTCACCACAAATACAATGTGCGCTCCATCCCGCTCTGCAGTAACGAGGCGCGGGTCGACTGTCGCCTTCCCCTGGAGAGCTTCGCCACAAATACAATGTGCGCTCCATCCCACTCCGCAAGGACGACGAGGTGCAGGACTACTGTCACCTTCTCTTGAGGAGCTTCGCCGACCCGCAAGGGCAACGAGGCGCAGGTCGACTGCTTCCTTCTCCTTCGGAGCTGCGCTACAAATACAAAAGTTGTCTCGAATGAAGAACGAGTTCACTCGATAGGGGATTCATGAAGATATTCAACGATAAACCAAGTTCAGATAAATCCTAAAGGTTCCGGACCACAGATCGAAGTGCTCGGACATTCAACCCGAAAGAGTTTAACGGTTACAAAAACCACTCGGCATTCCAAGGCAAATTTAAGGTGAGGCATAAAAGTTTGTTCACTCCACGGGAGGAGGACTAGCAGGCTCAACGAACTCGTCTAAGTCGACGCCGTCGGCGATCCGAGTGGCTGCAGCGATGAAAGTCTCCATAAAAGATCGGAAGTCATGCTTCTGGGTGTTGGCGACCTTGATTGCTGCCAGCTTATCTTGTCGCACCTCCTTGCAATGGACGCGAACCAAAGACAGAGCCACATGAGCGCCACACCAGGCAGAAGACTTCTTCCACTCCTGCACTCGGTCAGGGATTTCGTTAAGTCGAGTCACAGGGACTCAAGATCATTTGGGAGCGTGGCCTCTGGCCAACGTGCCGGGTCGATCCGTGACATGGCGACCTTCAGTCGAGCCAAGTAGTCCACGACACCGTCGATGCGGGATTCCAGTCGGAGCAGATTCATGGCAGTTTCATCTTTCACGGGAGAATTAATTGGATCCAAACCTGGTTCGATCCGCCCAGTCTTCTCCTCGAAGTCCTGGCAAAACTCTGCATTCACGGTCCAAGGATAAGTCAATTTTCATACGCTGAGTCGACACACAAAAAATCAGTCGGAACAAAATGTGCACCTTCAAGCTTGAGGAACAACTTCTTGGCAAGGCTCCTTAGATAGCTCTCCAGATCGTCCCTCCTGCGAGCGATGCCTTCCATCTTCTCGCACAGGTTGAGGTTCTCCTTCTTCCAGCACGAGCACTCCTTGTTGGCTTCATTCAGAGCAGATTTCAGCTTGGTATTCTCTTCTTCCAACTGGCCGGCCGAAGCCAGTTTCTGTTCAGCCAGAGCGGTCCTGTCGTCAGCCTCCTTTCAAGCAGCAGCCAAATCCTGATTCTTCTTCACCAGAGCTTCTCTCAGTTTTTCTGCAAAGAAATGATGATTGATTCAGAAAGAGCAGAAGGGTACTCAAGCCCAAGACAGACCAGTCGACAAACTCGTCTTACCAGTGGCGCCATCCTTGACCTTTTGCAGCTCTGTCTTGGACAGCTCCAAGTCAAGGTTCAGTTGAATCTGTTGTTTCTCCAAGTCAGCAAAGCGAGCTCCAAGGTCACAAGATTTCTGAAATCAAAGGGGAGAAGTTATTTTACAGCGAAAAACGACAAAGACAATAAGTACTAAGACTACGGTCGACTACCCGCAGTCCACCATAGTCTCGGGGACTACACCCAGTGGGTGCACTTTGCGTGCCCCCACCAGTTCTGATCCCACTCGACCGGCCTGCCGAAGTCGACTGCAGGGAGTAAAAAAAAGTGGAGAGAAACTAGAACTCAGACCACAGTCGACTGCCAGCAGTCGACCGCGGTCTCGGGGACTACACCCAGTGGGTGCACTTGGCGTGCCCCCATCGGTTCTGATCCCACTCGACTAGATCAAGTGGAGGAGACAAACTACCAGTTCGGTTTACACTCGACAAAATACAAAGACTACAGTCGACTGCCAGCAGTCCACCGTAGTCTCGGGGACTACAGCCACTGGGTGCACTCAGCGTGCCCCCACTAGTTCAAAAATTCAATCGATGCACCCACTGGGTGTACAGATGCAAAGATTTTCGGAAAGAGTCTTCAGATAGCATATCCTAACAAAACAAGCAGCGACCAACTAACCTGAACGTTGCTCTGGAGAGCCGAGCTGGCATCGTAGGCGGCCTGACTGGCGTCCCGCACCGTCTTCACCTTCTCCATCATAATGCCCGCCTGGCGTATGGCTTCCTTGGCAGCATTCACTTCATCCTCTGGGACATGATGGGTCGCAAAAACTGAAGGCGGGTCGACAGGGGCCTGAGCAGTCGATGAGGAAGGCAAGGCACTCGACGATGGCACGGCGAAGGTAACAGAACCCCGATTGGCATCACCAGCGTCCTGAACGATTGGCTCCGCCCTCGGCGTCGATTGTGGCACCTCGCTCGCAGGAGCTTGCCTATTTTTCCTCGTTAAAGGCCTCTCGAGCTCTTCATCATCATCATCAGGGAGGTCAATAATGTTAGGAGCTGTTCAAAGTTCAATCGACAAAATTGCATCACCCAATGATACACATTGCAGTTGAATCGACCAAAATAAAGACAGAATGGCAGAAATCATACCCAGATTAGAAGTGACCGCATCCTCCATCACCTCATCATCGTCCCTGTAAGCTGAGGTCCTGGAAGTAGCAGCACTGCCAGCTCCAAAGTTCGTCCGGTTAAAACAAGAAAAACAAACAGCACAGGGCGTCGAGTAAATATGAAGGGAGACACTCACGCGGAAGCGATGGGGATGTCAATCTTAATCTTCGGCAATGCCTTCCGAAGCTTCGGCTCTGCGACTTTGGGATGCTTTGATGCTTTTTCAGTCGGAGTTGGCGAAGAGGTCCGAGGACGCTTTGAAGACTGACCAGCTTGAGTAATCGCCATTTCACGGGCGCTCGGTCGATCTTGGTCAAGTTTGGACTGCCTCTCCCTGCGAGGAGGCGACTCGACTTCTTCTTCCTCACTTGGATCATCGCTTTCTTCGTCCCCTCCACCGTCAAAATACCATTCGCCACTGTCGTCGCCGCTCGCCTCTCCTTCTGGGTCCTGCTCTTGCTCTCCGTTGGGCATTGAATACATTTCAATAATGGCCTGAAAGAAAGCAGGAAGAACAAAGTCAGTCGACTCAGTATAGGCAACTGCGCGAGTGAATTCAGATTACAAACAAAAGCTCAGAATTGGACCTTCTCTGGTACATGAGACTGGTCGAATGGAGGAACTCTCCTGGCTCCCCTGGGGTTGTCCTTGTTCCCGGTCATGCCCGACAGCCACTTCTCCATTGTGTCGTCATCGACCTCTTCCGGGTGAATTCGAGTGGAGTCTTCAAGACCCGAATACATCGACATCGGATGGTCTCGGGCTTGAAGAGGCTGGATGCGCCGCTGAAGGAAGACCTCCAAGAGATCCATACCGGTGACCCCGTCACGGATAAGCTGGACCACTCGCTCTACCAGTACCCTCACCCGCGCCTTCTCCTCCGGGAGCACCTTCAAAGGGGAGGGTTTCCTCACTCGATCCATGGTGAAAGGATGGAGGCCAGTCGACTGCCCTGGCGTCGACTGGTCTTTGCAGTAAAACCAGGTCGACTGCCATCCGCGAACTGAGTCGGGAAGAATCATGGCCGGAAAGGAGCTTTTCCCTCTCATCTGGACACCAAGACCCCCACACATCTGAATCACTTGAGTCCTCTCGTCACTCAGATTAGCCTTTTTCACCGTCTGGGAGCGACAAGTGAAAATGTGCTTGAAAAGGCCCCAGTGAGGCCGACAACCCAGGAAATTCTCACACAAAGAAACAAAAGCGGCGAGATAAACGATTGTGTTGGGAGTGAAGTGGTGGAGTTGTGCCCCAAAGAAGTTCAGAAATCCCTGAAAGAAAGGGTGAGGAGGCAAGGAAAATCCACGGTCAACGTGGGTGGCAAGGAGAACGCGCTCACCCTCCCGAGGTTGTGGCTCGGATTCCTTCCCCGGAAGCCGCGCCGATTCATAGGGGATCAGCCCTCCTTCGGCTAGGTCATCGAGGTCTTCTTGGGTGATCGTTGAGCGGATCCAGTCGCCCTGGATCCAGCCCTTCGGCAGGCCGGTTCGCGAGGAGGATCCGCCCCGACTGGTCGCCTTCCCCTTCGACCTCGCCGTCGCCTTCTTCGCCCACTCTAGAGCCGCCGTCTTCTCCTTCCCCATCGTCGCCGGCGAAACGCGAACGGAGCGGTGGCGCTGGGGCGAGAGCGAGCGCGGCGAGGGAGCGTGAAGAGGAGAAGAGATAATGGGGACGCACTGTTTGAAGAGACCTCGGTCCAACGCCTTATATGAGGCCGCTTCCGAGTGGCTGACTGGTAGGCCCGAGCGGCCTTGTCAAATCCCGTAACAACCGCGCGCGTGATACATGGCGAAAAAGGTGGCACGGGGATCGAGGCGGCTCCGCTCTATCCCATCCGATTACTGCGGCCTCCCCCGTCCCGCGCGCTTCCCAAAATTCAGATCCCGCAAAAACTGTGGGCAGCAGAACAGCTTGTCAGACCGAAGATCTCCTTCGCACCGTCACTCGGAGCCTTTCAAGTAAAGAAACTCACTCGACAAAAAGCTAAGAATGGATCAAGGCGACTGAAAAGGAAGTTGCTGTCATCACTCAGGTTCATTGATCCGAAACCAGATATGCTCATGGCATGAAAAATGAGTCGGGAAAATTCTCAACTCCTTCCCCACTCAAACCTCGATCCATTCAGGGGCTAATGACGAGGCTATGTATCTAGGGTAGGGTCATGGACCTGTCCAAACTGCCCTACCCATGGACATCTCTAGAAGAAACCACCTTTCAATCGACTTGGAGGTGTTCCACTCGACAGACTCGAAGACACTTGACCAAGAAGCGATCACTCGACCAAGACCAAACCACTCGACGGCCAGGAGACCTAAAGGCACTCTGCATGCTAACAGTCGGTTATTAAGTAGCCTTTATGGTCATCATAGCACTTTATTAGGGGCATTATCAGTAACACCCGACCTTAATGTATTTAAAACCTTGCATAACTGAGGGTCGGAGGGGTCCAGCAAACTCTATGTAAGCCACCCCCCTCCTCAGTGTAAAGGGTTTGCACCCCTGTAATTCATACACGCATAATCTAGTCGACCGCCTCCGGGCTCCAAGACGTAGGGCTATTACTTCCTCCGAGAAGGGCTTGAACTCGTAAACCTCGTGTGCTTACAACTTCTCCATAGCTAAGATCTTGCCTCTCCATACTTACCCCCCTACATTACTGTCAGACTTAGAACCACGACAGGTACCATATAGGTCGGGTCCTAATAAGGGACTAATCTGTGAATCAGACTTTTAACTGAATATATTTGTAACCCATTTAACGTTAGGTTAACTAGGGCCATATGTAATATATTTGAGGCTACATAGCAACATGCACTGTACTGAATGTCTAAATATGCAATACTGGGCTACGGAGCAACAAGGAAGAGTGTTACATTAATGTCCTAATGATGAGAAGAGCAGCAGCAGCAGCAACAACAACAACAACAACAACAACAACAACAATAACAACAACAACAACAACAACAACAGCGGCAACAACAACAACAGCAACAACAACAGCAACAACAACAGCAACAACAACAACAACAACAACAACAACAACAACAGCAACAGCAACAGCAACAGCAACAACAGCAACAACAACAATAGCAACAGCAACAACAACAACAACAACAACAACGCATCCATGTTTGGATACTATAACTTAGCTAGAGGTTAGAGTTAGTTTCTAGCTCATGACTAACCCTGAACTAACTCTAGCCAAAGAGGTGTTTGGATGACAGTGTTAGATTGACAATAAATGCACTAGGAGACTAGCTCCAATTAGCACCTCTTGGGTGGGATAGTTTTTTTGGTGTGTTAGATGCAACTAGCTCAAACTAGCCCTCATGTTTGGATATACTTTAGGGCTATTTCAGCTCAAACTAACTCTAACCCATGGATACAAAGGCAGTTAATCAGCCGATAATTTATAAAAATGCAATAAACTCCCTCCGGCCCATAATATAAGATGTTAATTCATCTAATATGTGAGTATATTGGATGTTATAAGATATTATTTAATGGGACGGAGGGAGTGTTGTACTACATCATTGTGCAATTGTTGTTTAGCTTCTAATATTAACTTGGTTCTTTTAGGTACATATGTCATTGGTAAAAATCCGCGCTTCGACCGTTTCTGCGTATGGGGCAATGAGATGTTGATGAACCAGCATCAAGTGAGGAAGCTGAAAAAGATTGTTAGTAAAATGGGTCAAAAGATGGCAATTAAACTATTTGTTTACACTTTATCCAAGACAACAGCGAACTGCATGATGGTACTTATAGTATGGTTTGATACAGTCCTTATAGTAGTGGTTTGCTTTCTTATACTAACGGATCTCACGAAGTTTTTGTTGAGTTTTGTGTGATTGAAGTTTTCAAGTTTTGGGTTATCTTACGATGGATGAAGGAAGGATGGAAGAGCCTAAGCTTGGGGATGCCACGGCATCCCAAGCTATTATCCAAAAAATGAGAAACCAACTAAGCTTGGGGATGCCCCTGAGTGGCATCCCCGCTTTCTTCCAACAATCATCGGTATTTTACTCGAAATTGTATTTTTATTCGTCACATTATTGTTGGAAATATGCCCTAGAGGCAATAATAAAAGTATTATTATTATATTTCTTTGATCATGATAATTTTCTTTATTCATGCTATAACTGTATTTTCCGGAAATCGTAATACACGTGCGAATACATAGACCATAATATGTCCCTAGTAAGCCTCTAGTTGACTAGCTCGTTGATCAACAGATAGTCATGGTTTCCTGGCTATGGACATTGGATGTCATTGATAATGGGATCACATCATTAGGAGAATGATGTGATGGACAAGACCTAATCCTAAGCATAGCACAAGATCGTGTAGTTCGTTTGCTAGAGCTTTTCCAATGTCAAGTATCTTTTCCTTTGACCATGAGATCGTGTAACTCCCGGATACCGTAAGAGTGCTTTGGGTGTATCAAACGTCACAACGTAACTGGGTGACTATAAAGGTGCACTACAGGTATTTCCGAAAGTGTCTGTTGGGTTGACACGGATCGAGACTGGGATTTGTCACTCCAAATAACGGAGAGGTATCACTGGGCCCACTCGGTAATGCATCATCATTATGAGCTCAAGGTGACCAAGTGGTTGATCACGGGATCATGCATTACGGTACGAGTAAAGTGACTTGCCGGTAACGAGACTGAACAAAGTATTGGGATACCAACGATCGAGTCTCGGGCAAGTAACATACCGATTGACAAAGGGAATTGTATACGGGGTTGATTAAATCCTCGACATCGTGGTTCATCCGATGAGATCATCGTGGAGCATGTGGGAGCCAACATGGGTATCCAGATCCCGCTGTTGGTTATTGACCGGAGAGTCGTCTCGGTCTTGTCTGCTTGTCTCCCGAACCCATAGGGTCTACACACTTAAGGTTCGGTTACGCTAGGGTTGTGAAGATATGTATATGCAGTAACCCGAATGTTCTTCGGAGTCCCGGATGAGATCCCGGACGTCACGAGGAGTTCCAGAATGGTCCGGAGGTAAAGAATTATATATAGGAAGTGCTGTTTCGGCCATCGGGACAAGTTTCGGGGTTATCGGTATTGTACCGGGACCACCGGAGGGGTCCCGGGGGCCCACCGGGTGGGGCCACCTATCCCGGGGGGCCACATGGGCTGTAGGGGGTGTGCCTTGGCCTAGATGGGCCAAGGGCACCAGCCCCAAAAGCCCATGCGCCTAGGGTTCCACTTAAGGGAAGAGTCCCAATGGTGGAAGGCACCTCTAGGTGCCTTGGGGGGGAGGGAAACCTCCCCTTGGCCGCCGCACCTAGGAGATTGGATCTCCTAGGCTGGCGCACCACCCCCCCTTGGCCCTCCTATATATAGTTGAGGAGAGGGAGGAATTCATACCTCAGCCTTTGGTGCTTCCCTCTCCCCTGTTACATCTCTCCCTCGTAGTATAGGCGAAGCCCTGCTACTGTGACGCCCTGCATCCACCACCACGCCGTCGTGTTGCTGGATCTTCATCAACCTCTCCTTTCCCCTTGCTGGATCAAGAAGGAGGAGACGTCTCCCGTCCCGTACGTGTGTTGAACGCGGAGGCACCGTCCGTTCGGTGCTAGGATCTCCGGTGATTTGATTCACGTCGTGTTCGACTACATCATCCCCGTTATTTGAACGCTTCCGCTCGCGATCTACAAAGGTATGTAGATGCATCCGATCACTCGTTGCTAGATGAACTCCTAGATGGATCTTGGTGAAACGAGTAGGAAAATTTTTCTTTTCTGCAATGTTCCCCAACAATTATATGTGTTTTGCTTGGAGCGTCTTTTATGATATGAGTCTTTTCTTATTGTATTTTGTGTTTTAAGTCATTAATCCTTGCTGGACACACCTATTTGGGAGAGCCAAAACTATGTCATGACTTGTTAGAATTGTTATCTATGCTTCACTTAAATTTTTATGAGCTATGGACTTCCTCTAGTGCCTCACTTATATCTTTTTGAGCACGGTGTGCTTAGTATTTTTGAAGAAATGCTCTCTTGATTCACTTAGATTATTTGAGAGTTAGTAAATTTTTCAAAAAAATTCTCTCTTGCTTCACTTAAATTAATTTGAGATAAAGAAAGAAGAATTATGCTCATGATCTTCACTTATATTTGTTTGAGATTATGAAAGCAACACATGAAAATTAGTCCCAAAGTGATAGATATCCAAGAAGGATATAATAAAAACTTTCATGAAGATCATTGGACAAAATAAACTTGATTCCTAGTAATAGTTTTGAGATATGATGATGTGATATGTGAGTTATGCTGATGAGTAATTATGCTTTAGTAAGAATATTGGTGTTAAGGTTTGTGGTTCCCTATGCAAGTACGAAAGTCAATAGGCATGCAATGAAATTATATCCTACTTGTGGTGCATTATTCGGTGTTAGTTATGCTTAATGCTTGCTTATGAGATTATCCGTTTCTTGGTTGGTCGCTTCTCAATCTTTTGCTAGCCTTCATTTTGCACCAAGTATATATGATCTCTACTTGTGCATCCAAAATCCTTTAAACAGTTTTGCCACATGAGTCCACTATATCTATCTATATGTGGTATTCTTTTGCCATTCTAAGCAACTTTTCATGTGCCATCTCTAATTTTCAAAATAAACTTCTCTTTTGTGTGTTTGTTTCGCTTGCGGAGCGGTGAGGGGTGGCTAATATTTTCCATGATGGATGTGTTATTCTCACGATGAGTGTTTATTCACTTGTCATTGCACGAGAGTTAGGCAAAGGTTTTAGGGATGCCCGGTCCCAAAATGCAAAAATGAATCTAATTTATGTTGTCAAATAATAAATTCCTTGGGAAGTGTTGGTATGGAGGGCACCCGTGGATATGGTTAGCCATGAAAAGTGAAAGTATGGTGGAAAAAGGAATAAACTTTATTTTCTGTTTGGGAACCACCTATGGCATATCTAGCATGGAAAGTGTTTGGAACTCTAAGTCATTTTCGTTGGTGGGATGGATATACCTCTCAAAATGTTTTTATCTCTAAGTTTATCGCTTTGAGCTCTGGCACCTCTACAAATCCCTACTTCCCTCTACGAAGGGCCTTTCTTTTAATTTATGCAATTTTTATTTTGAGTCTCCATCTTCTCTTATAAAAACACCAACTAGGAGGCAATATGATCATACCTAAGTATTGGGTGCAGCTAATATTCAAGTGTGTTTCATGAATGGATCAATGTTTGAGCATGATGGGCTAGGGATAACTTATTTTAGCGTTGATATTTTGAAAGACATGGTTGCTTGTTGATATGCTTGAGTATCTAAATCATTATGTCAAAACTAGACTATTTCTTTGAATCACATAAAAAGTCCAAATGTCCATGCTATAAAGAAAACAATATGATATGACATGATAGGCAGCATTCCACGTCAGAAATTATGTTTTTATCACTTACCTACTCGAGGACGAGTAAGAGTTAAGCTAGGGGATGTTGATACATATCCAACGTATCTATAATTTTGATTGTTCCATGATGTTATATTATCAATCTTGGATGTTTTATAATCATTTTATATCATTTTTGGTACTAACCTATTGACATAGTGCCAAGTGCTAGTTCATGTTTTTTCCGTGTTTTTTACATCGCAGAAAATCAATATCAGACGGAGTCCAAATGCCACGAAACTTTATGGAGAATTTTTATGGGCTAGAAGGAACACAACGGGCCCTGGCTGCGCCTCGGGGGTGCCTCGAGGGGGGCACAACCCACCAGGGTGCGCCTGGGCCTCCTAGCGCGCCCTGGTGGGTTATGCCCACCTCGGGTGCCCCCCGGACCGCCTCTTTGCTCTGTAAATACCCCAAAAATCCCAGAACCCTAGAAGCGTCGATGAAATATTCACCCAGCCGCTGCAGAGTCCAGAACCACCAGATCCAATCTAGACACCATCTCGGATGGGGTTCACCACCTCCATCGGTACCTCTCCGATGATCCTTGAGTAGTTCGTTGTAGACCTTCGGGTCGGTAGTTAGTAGCTAGATGGCTTCATCTCTCTCTCTCTTGATTCTCAATACAATGGTCTCTTGGATATCCATATGATGTAACTCTTTTGTGGTGTGTTTGTTAGGATCGATGAACTTTGAGTTTATGATCAGATCTATCATTTTATATCCATGAAAGTTATTTGAGTTTCTTTGATCTCTTATATGCATGATTGCTTATAGCCTCGTATTTCTTCTCCGATATTTGGGTTTTGTTTTGCCAACTTGATCTATTTATCTTACAATGGGAAGAGGTGCGTTGTAGTGAGTTTGATCTTACGGTGCTTGATCCCAGTGACAGAAGGGGAACCGACACGTATGTATCGTTGCTACTAAGGATAAAACGGTGGGGTCTATCTCTACATAGATAGATCTTGTCTATATCATGTCATCGTTCTTATTGCATTACTCCTGTTCTCCATGAACTTAATACACTAGATGCATGCTAGATAGCGGTCGATGTGTGGAGTAATAGTAGTAGATGCAGGCATGAGTCGGTCTGCTAATCTTGGACGTGATGCCTATGTAATGATCATTGCCTGGATATCATCATAATTATTTGAAGTTCTGTCAATTGCTCAACAATAATTTGTTCACCCACCGTTTGCTATTTTTCTCGAGAGAAGCCACTAGTGAAACCTACGGCCCCCGGGTCTTTCTTCTCATATATTTGCCTTTCCGATCTACTTTTCTCTTGCATTTATTTAGATCTATTAAACAAAAAATAAAAAATACCCTGCTGTATTTTATTTATATTTATTTTATTTGCGATCAATCTATCAAATTACTACAAAATTATCGCACGTCTGTTTGCCTATCTTGAGGCGCCGTACCCCAGATGGGATTGATAGCCCCTTTAACACGTCGGGTTGCGAGGATTTGTTATCTGTGTGTAGGGGTTGTTTACGTTGTGTTGCTTGGTTCTCCTACTGGTTCGATAACCTTGGTTTCATATCTGAGGGAAATACCTACCGCCGTTGTCTTGCATCATCCCTTCCTCTTTGGGGAAATGCCGACGTAGCTTCAAGCGACATCAGTCACCCTAGGTTATGACTGCAACATGATGAATATCATCTGACACAATTACCATTGCCGATCCATTACCCCTCGATCTTTTCACATATTGACCTTTGCTAAGTTACTTTCCTTACTATTGTTGTTACAATCACTACAAAACTGCTACTGTTACTTTTGCCACTGTTACCGTTACTTCCATACTACTTTGCTACTAAATACTTTGCTGCAGATATTAAGTCTTTCAGGTGCGGTGGAATTGATAACTCAGTTGCTAATACTTGAGAATATTCTTTGGCTCCCCTTGTGTCGAATCAATAAATTTGGGTTGAATACTCTACCCTCGAAAACTGTTGCGATCCCCTATACTTGTGGGTTATCAAGACCTTTTTCTGGCGTCGTTGCCGGGGAGCATAGCTCTATTCTCTGAGTCACTTGGGATTTATATATGTTAATCACTATGAAGAATTTGAAAGATACCAAAACCAAGATTTTTCCCTCTAGAAGGAGGGGAGGTAAGGAACTGCCATCTAGCTCTGCACTTGGTTCACCTTCTATTTTTAGTAAGCTTGTGACACCTGCACTTGCTATTGATTCTGATATGTCACACGTTATTGATGATGCTACTTCTGCTACACATGGTGTTTATGATGATACCACTGCTTTGTTTGATAATATTGTGCCACTAGGTGAATTTCTTGATGAACAAATTGCTAGGGTTAATAATATTGAGAATGCTGAAAGTGATGATATTTCTGAAACTGGTGAAATTATGGAGACTGGAAACTTTGAAACGCCTGATAAGACTAGCTCTCCAAGATATGAACTTCCTGTTATACCTGAGGGTTATGCTATGGATGAAGAGGTAGCTAGGGACTTTCTTGCTTGTAAGGATAGAGATGATCTTAAGAAATTATTATGCACGTGGAAAGAAAAATCTTTGAATGCTAGAATGCAATATGATCCTAGGTTTGCTACTTCACCTATCTTTGTTATTGGTAAGGATTATGAATTCTCTGTTGATCCTGAGTTAATTGCTTTTGTTGAATCTGATACTGTCCATGGTTATGAGTCTGAAACTATTGTGGCACATCTTACTAAATTGAATGATATAGCCGCCCTATTTGCTCATGAGGAAAAAATTCGCTATTACTATATTCTTAAGTTGTTTCCTTTCTCCTTAAAGGGTGATGCTAAGTTATAGTTTATTTCTCTTGCTCCTGGTTATGTGCATAGTCCCTAGGATATGATATACTACTTCTCTGAAAAATATTTTCCTGCTCGTAAGAAACAAACTGCCTTACAGGAAATATTTAACTTTGTGCAAATTGAAGAAGAGAGTCTCCCACAAGCTTGGGGGAGGCTTCTCTAATTATTTAACGCTTTGCCAGATCATCCTCTCAAGAAAAATGAAATACTTGATATCTTTTATAATGGACTAACCGATGCTTCTAGGGACCACCTAGATAGTTGTACTGGTTGTGTTTTCAGGGAACGAACTGTTAAACAAGCTGAAGTGCTATTGAATAATATATTAAGCAATGATAATGATTGGACTCTTCCAAAACCAACTCCTAAGCCAACTCTGAAGAATAGAGGTATTCTATTTCTCAGTCCTGAATATATGCAAGAGGCAAAGAAATCTATGAAAGAAAAAGGTATAAAAGCTGAAGATGTTAAGAATCTACCGCTTATTGAAGAAATACATGGTCTTGATAACCCGACACAGGTAGTAGAGGTAAATTCTCTCTATAGATTGGATGAAGGTGATATTCCTCATAATAACTCTGCTAGTCAATGCTTGGATGAGTTTGATAACTTTATTATTAAACAAGAAAATTTCAATGCTTATGTTAGTCCACAATTAAAACGAAATGCTTATATGCTTGACTGCTTGGGTGACTATATGTGTAGAACTGTTAATGATCTCAAGATTATTAGTAAACATGCTTCCATGGTAAAAACACAAGTAGAGCAAGTTCCCAAAGCACGGAATTATTTGCTCAATGAGATGAATACTAAGAACAATGATCATGTTGTTAGAGTTATGGATGGAGGTGGTAAAATGACTCAGGAACCTTTGTATCCTAAAGGTCATCCTAAGATAATTGAGCAAGATTCTCAGATATTTAATACTGATGCGCCTAGTCCTTCAAAGAGGAAAAGGAAAACTGATAGGACTTTGCATTCTTCTAGTGAACCTGTTATAGACACACCTGAGAATCCCAATGATATTTCTATTTCTGATGATGAAACACAATCTGGTGATGAACATGAGCCTAGTAATAATGTTAATGATGATGTTCGTGTTGATGCTCAACCTAGTAATGATAATGAAGTGGAGATTGAACCTGCTGTTGAGCTTGATAACCCACAACCCAAGAATAAGCGTTATGATAAGAGTGATTTCATTGCTAGGAAAGATGGTAAAGAAAGAGAACCATGGGTTCAAAAACCCATGCTCTTTCCTCCTAAACCATCCAAGAAAAAGGATGATGAGGAATTCGAGCGCTTTGTTGAAATTCTTAGACCTGTCTTTTTGCGTATATGTTTGACTGATATTCTGAAAATGTCTCCTTATGCTAAGTATATGAAATAAATTGTTACAAATAAAAGAAAGATACCGGAAGCTTAAATTTCCACCATGCTTTCTAATTACACTTTTAAGGGTGGAATACCAAAGAAACTAGGAGATCCAGGAATACCAACTATACCATGCTCCATTAAAAGAAACTATGTTAAAACTGCTTTATGTGATTTGGGAGCCGGTGTCAGTGTTATGCCTTTCTCTTTGTATCGTAGACTTGATTTGAATAAGTTGACATCTACTAAAATCTCTTTGCAAATGGCTGATAAATCAACTGCTATACCCATCGGTATTTGTGAGGATGTGCTTGTTGTGGTTGCAAATGTTACATCTTAACAGACTTTGTTATTCTTGATATACCCAAGGACAACAGTATGTGATCATCCTTGGTAGACCCTTTTTGAATACTGCAGGGGCTGTTATTCATTGCAACAAAGGCAATGCCACTTTTCATGTTAATGGCAACGAGCATCCAGTACACTTTGCGAAGAAACAACCTCAAGTGAATAGTATCAATTCTATTGGAAAAATTTCAACAATTACTATTGGAGGTTTCGAATTCTCTCTTCCTACTGTCAAAAAAATATGATATTCTTATTGTTGGGGACATGCATATCCCTGTTGAGGTTACCTAGTGTTATATGAAAATTCTTCGGTTTCATGTCACTCGGAAGAAGTTTGTTAATAAGACTTGATCAACCTTGTTAATGGATTCCTTTTGACAGGCATGAGATGGATGAATTTAGTAAACACAACTTTTTGTACCAACTTTTTACTTTCTGTTATTTAGAATAAATAAAGCAAAAATACTATTATTTGTCTGTTTTCTGAATTATCCGTGCAATAAAAAAATGTCCCAAAAGTAAAAGTTCTCCAAATGCCCTAAAAATTTAGTATGATTTTTTTCTAGAATATTTGAGAATTTTGGGCACTAAAAACATAGCAGGGGGCTGCACCAGTGGGCCACAAGGCCTCAGGGCACGCCTAGAGGGCTTGTGGGTCCCACGTGTGCCCCCTCACTGAAAGGATCGAGAAGAGGTATCTAGGGGGGATTAGACCCTCAACAAGAAAAAGTAGTAGTTTTTAAATTCTTCAAGTTGAGGTGGAGTTTTAGCTCAAGTTTAATCATTCACAATACATTTCAAGCAAGCATGGCAATAGTATATGAGCAGCGGAAAGAAAAGCATGCAAGTTGCAAGAAAGTAAATGGATGGGATTGGAGTGTGCAAACGCAATTGGAGACACGGAGATTTTTGGCGTGGTTCCGATAGGTCGTGCTATCGTACGTCCATGTTGGTGGAGACTTCAACCCACGAAGGGTAACTGTTGCATGAGCCCACGGAGGGCTCTGATACATCCATTTTGCATCATGCTTTTATATCAATATTTATTGCATTATGGGCTGTTATTACACATTATGTCACAATACTTATGCCTATTCTTTCTTATTTTACAAGGTCTACATAAAGAGGGAGAATGCCGACAGCTGGGATTCTGGGTTGGAAAAGGAGCAAATATTGGAGACCTATTCTGCACAGCTCCAAAAGTCCTGAAACTTCACGAAAGTCATTTTCAGAATATATAAAAAATACTGAGTGCAAGAAGTTCCGGAGGGGGGCCATACCCTGCCCACGAGGGTGAGGGGTGCGCCCCCTGCCTCATGGGCCCCCTAGTGGCCCTTCGATGCCCATCTTCTGCTATATGGAGTCTTTCGATGAGGAAAAAATCATAAGCCAGCTTTCGGGACGAGACTCCGCCACCATGAGGCGGAATCAATCTAGGGCTCCGGCGGAGCTGTTCTGCCGGGGAAACTTCCCTCCGGGAGGGGGAAATCATCGCCATCGTCATCACCAACGATCCTCTCACGGGAGGGAGTCAATCTCCATCAACATCTTCACCAGCACCATCTCCTCTCAACCCCTAGTTCATCTCTTGTATCCAATTCTTGTCTCCAAGTCTGGGATTGGTACCTGTTGGTTGCTACTAGTGTTAATTACTCCCTGTAGTTGATGCTAGTTGGTTTATTTGGTGGAAGATCATATGTTCAGATCCTATATGCATATTAATACCCCTCTGATTATGAACATGAATATGCTTTGTGAGTAGTCACGTTTGTTCCTGAGGACATGGGAGAAGTCTTGCTATTAGTAGTCATGTGAATTTGGTATTCGTTCGATATTTTGATGAGATGTATGTTGTCTCTCCTCTAGTGGTGTTATGTGAATGTCGACTACATGACACTTCACCATTATTTGGGCCTAGAGGAAGGCATTGGGAAGTAATAAGTAGATGATGGGTTGCTAGAGTGACAGAAGCATAAACCCTAGTTTATGTGTTGCTTCGTAAGGGGCTGATTTGGATCCATATGTTTCATGCTATGGTTAGGTTTACCTTAATACTTTTGTTGTAGTTGCGGATGCTTGCAATAGAGGTTAATCATAAGTGGGATGCTTGTCCAAGTAAGGACAGTACCCAAGCACCGGTCCACCCACATACCAAATTATCAAAGTACCGAGCGCGAATCATACGAACGTGATGAAAACTAGCTTGACGATAGTTGCCATGTGTCCTCGGGAGCGCTTTTCTCTATATAAGAATTTGTCTAGGCTTGTCCTTTGCTACAAAAGGGATTGGGCCACCTTGCTGCACTTTATTTACTTTTGTTACTTGTTGCTCGTTACGAATTATCTTATCACAAAACTATCTGTTACCTATAATTTCAGTGCTTGTAGAGAATACCTTGCTGAAAACCGCTTATCATTTCCTTCTGCTCCTCGTTGGGTTCGACACTTTTACTTATCAAAAGGACTATGATAGATCCCCTATACTTGTGGGTCAGCAAGACTCTTTTCTGGCGCCGTTGCCGGGGAGTGAAGCACCTTTGGAAGGTGGAATTTGGTTTAGAAAAATTTATATAGTGTGCTGAAATTTACTGTCACTTGTTACTATGGAAAGTAATCCTCTGAGGGGCTTGTTCGTGGTATCTTCACCCCACCAGTAGAGCAAAGAGTTGCTCCTCAACCTATTGAACCTACTGAAAATGAAAATGTCTACTTTGAGATTCCTTCGGGTATGATAGAAAAACTGCTAGCTAATCCTTTTGCAGGAGACGGAGCAATGCATCTTGATGAGAACCTAATATATGTGGATGAAGTTTGTGGATTATTTAAGCTTGCAGGTGTGCCCAATGATGTTATTAAGAAGGTCGTCTTCCCTTTATCTTTGAAGGGAGATGCATTGACATGGTATAGGCTATGTGATGATATGGGATCATGGAACTACAAACGATTGACATTGGAATTTCATCAGAAGTTTTATCCTATGCATCTTGTTCATCGTGATCGCAATTATATATATAATTTTTGGCGTCGCGAAGGAGAAATCATCGCTCAAGCTTGGGGGAGGCTTAAATCAATGTTATATTCATGCCCCAATCATGAGCTTCCAAGATAAATAATTATTCAAAACATATATGCTCGGCTTTCTGATAACAATCGCACCATGCTCGATACTTCTTGTGCTGGCTCTTTTATGATGAAGACTATTGAATTCAAATGGAATTTATTGGAAAGAATTAAATGCAACTCTGAAGATTGGGACCTCGACGAAGGTAAGGAGTCAGGTATGACACCTAAGTTTGATTATGTTAAATCTTTTATGGATACCGATGTTTTCCGTAAATTTAGCACTAAATATGGACTTGACTCTGAAATAGTAGCTTCTTTCTGTGAATCTTTTGCTACTCATGTTGATCTCCCTAGGGAGAGGTGGTTTAAATATCATACTCCCATAGAATTAAAAGTAGCTGCACCTATTAAAGTCGAAGAAAAGACGGTCACTTATAATGATCCTATTGTTCCTACTGCTTATGTTGAGAAACCACCTTTTCCTGTTAGGATAAAAGATCATGCTAAAGCTTCAACTGTGGTTCATAAAAGCAATATTAGAACTTATACACCTCCTGAGCAAGTTAAAGTTGAACCTAATATTGCTATTGTTAAAGATCTCTTGTCTGATAATATTGATGGGCATGTTATTCATTTCTGTGATGAGACTGCTAGAATTGCTAAACCTTGTGCTAAAGATAAACATAGACCCGTGGTAGGCATGCCTGTTATTTCTGTTAAAATAGGAGATCATTGTTATCATGGCTTATGTGATATGGGTGCCAGTGCTAGTCCTATACCTCATGACTTATACAAATAAATTATGCATGATATTGCACCTGCTGAGATAGAAGATATTGATGTCACAATTAAACTTGCCAATAGAGATACTATTTCACCCATTGAAATTGTTAGAGATGTTGAAGTCTTGTGTGGGAAAACTAAATATCCTGCTGATTTTCTTGTCCTTGGTTCCCCACAAGATAGCTTTTGTCCCATTATATTTGGTAGACCCTTCTTGAACACAGTTAATGCTAAGATAGATTGTGAAAAGGATGTTGTTACTATTGGTTTAGGTGATATGTCTCATGAATTTAATTTCTCTAAATTTCATAGACAACACCGTGAAGAGGAATTGCCTAGTAAAGATGAAATTATTGGTCTTACTTCTATTGACGTGCCTCCTAGTGATCCTTTAGAACAGTATTTGCTAGACCATGTAAATGATATGTTTATGAATGAAAGAAGGGAAATAGAAAGTATTCTTTAAACAGGAACCCATCCTAAAACACAATTTGCTGTCGAAATCCTAGGGGGTCCTCCTCCACCCAAGGGTGATTCTGTGTTTGAGCTCAAACCATTACCTGATACTCTTAAATATGCTTATCTTGATGAGAAAAAGATATATCATGTTATTATTAGTTCTAACCTTTCAGAGCATGAAGAAGAGAGATTATTGAAAACTCTGAAGAAGCACCGTGCTGCTATTGGATATACTCTCGATGATCTTAAAGGCATTAGTCCCACACTATGTCAACACAAAATAAATTTGGAGAAAGATGCCAAACCAGTTCGTGATCACCAATGACGGATGAATCCTAAGATGAAAGAAGTGGTAAGAAAGGAAATACTAAAGCTCCTTGAGGCAGGTATAATTTATCCCGTTGCTGATAGTGAGTGGGTAAGTCATGTCCATTGTGTCCCTAAAAAGGGAGTTATTACTGTCGTTCCTAATGATAAAGATGAATTTATTCCGCAAAGAATTATTACAGGTTATAGGATGGTAATTGATTTCCACAAATTAAATAAGGTTACTAAAAAAGATCATTACCCCTTACCTTTTATTGATCAAATGCTAGAAATATTATCCAAACATACACATTTTTGCTTTCTAGATGGTTATTCCGGTTTCTCTCAAATACCTGTGTCAGCTGATGATCAATCTAAGACCAATTTTACTTGCTCGTTCGGTACTTTTGCTTATAGACGTATGCATTTTGGTTTATGTAATGCACCTGCTACCTTCCAAAGATGCATGATGGCTATATTCTCTGACTTTTGTTAAAAGATTTGTGAGGTTTTCATGGATGATTTCTCCGTCTATGGATCCTATTTTGATGATTGCTTAAGCAACCTTGATCGAGTTTTGCGGAGATGTGAAGAAACTAACCTTGTCTTGAATTGGGAGAAGTGCCACTTTATGGTTAATGAAGGTATTTTCTTGGTGCATAAAGTTTCTAAAAGAGGTATTGAAGTTGATAAAGCTAAGGTTGATGGTATTGAAAAGATGCCATGTTCCAAGGACATCAAAGGTATAATAAGTTTCCTTGGTCATGCCGGTTTTTATAGGAGGTTCATTAAGGACTTCTCTAAAATTTCTCGGCCTCTAACTAATTTATTACAAAAAGATATACCATTTGAAATACTTAAGAAAGCATTGATCTCTGCACCTATTGTTCAGCAACCTGATTGGAATTTACCCTTTGAAATTATGTGTGATGCTAGTGATTATGCTGTAGGTGCTGTTCTAGGGCAAAGAGTTGATAAGAAATTAAATGTTATTGAATATGCTACTAAAACTCTAGACAATGCTCAGAGAAATTATGCTACTACTGAAAAAGTAATTTTGGCAGTTGTATTCGCTTGTGATAAGTTCAGACCTTATATTGTTGATTCTAAAGTAACTATTCACACGGATCATGCTGCTATTAAATATCTTATGGAAAAGAAAGATGCTAAACCTAGACTTATTAGATGGGTTCTCTTGCTACAAGAATTTGATTTGCATATTATTGATAGAAAGGGAGCTGAGAACCACGTTGCAGACTACTTGTCTAGGCTAGAGAATGTTCTTGATGACCCACTACCTATTGATGATAGCTTTCCTGGTGAACAATTAAAGGTCATAAATGCTTCTCGTACTGATCCATGGTATGCTGATTATGCTAATTATATTGTTGCTAAATTTATACCACCTAGTTTCACATACCAGCAAAAGAAAAGGTTTTTCTATGATTTGAGACATTACTTTTGGGATGAACCACATCTTTATAAAGAAGAAGTAGATGGTGTTATTAGACATTGTGTACCTGAGCATGAACAGGAACAGATCCTACACAAGTGTCACTCCGAAGCTTATGGAGGACACCACGCTGGAGATAGAACTGCACATAAGGTATTGCAATCCGGTTTTTATTGGCCTACTCTCTTCAAGGATGCCCGTAAGTTTGTTGTATCTTGTGATGAATGTCAAAGAATTGGTAATATTAGTAGACGTCAAGAAATGCCTATGAATTATTCACTTGTTATTGAACCATTTGATGTTTGGGGCTTTGATTATATGGGACATTTTCCTGCCTCCAATGGATACACACATATTTTAGTTGTTGTTGATTACGTTACTAAGTGGGTAGAAGCTATTCCAACTAGTAGTGCTGATCATAACACCTCTATTAAGATGCTTAAAGAATTTATTTTTCCAAGGTTTGAAGTCCCTATATATTTAATGACTGATGGTGGTTCACATTTTATTCATGGTGATTTCCGTAAAATGCTTGCTAAATATGATGTTAATCATAGAATTGCATCTCCTTATCACCCACAGTCTAGTGCTCAAGTAGAATTGAGCAATAGAGAACTCAAATTAATTTTGCAAAATACTGTTAATAGATCTAGAAAGAATTGGTCCAAGAAACTTGATGATGCATTATGGGCCTCTAGAACTGCATATAAAAATCCTATGGGTATGTCTCCGTATAAAATGGTTTATGGAAAAGCATGTCACTTACCTCTCGAACTAGAACATAAAGCTTATTGGGCTATTAAAGAACTCAATTATGATTTCAAACTTGCCGGTGAGAAGAGGTTATTTGACATTAGCTCACTCGATGAATGGAGAACCCAAGCCTACGAGAATGCCAAATTATTTAAAGAAAAGGTTAAAAGATGGCATGACAAAAGAATACAAAAGTGTGAGTTTAATGTAGGTGTCTGTGTATTGCTATACAACTCTCGTTTAAGATTTTTTTGCAGGAAAACTTATCTCTAAATGGGAAGGTCCTTGCGTTATCGAGGAGGTCTATCATTCCGGTGCCATAAAAAACAACAACTTCGAAGGCACAAATCCAAAGGTGGTGAATGGTCAAAGAATTAAACATTATGTCTCAGGTAATCCTATAAATGTTGAAACCAATGTTATTGAAACCGTAACCCCGGAGGAATACATAAGGGACACTTTCCGGAATGTTTCAGACTCTGAAAAGGAATAGGTATGTGGTACGGTAAGTAAACCGACTCCAAAACAGTTCTAATGGCAATTTTCTTCCGTTTTGGAATATTTAGAAAAATAGAAAAATAAGAAGCAGTCCGGGAAGGACACGAGGGATTCACGAGGGTGGAGGGCGCGCCCACCTACCTCATGGGCACCTCGTGTGCTCTCCGGACTCCGTTTTCTTGCACGTTACGTATTTTGGTCGGTAAAAATTCATTATATAACCTTCCGAAGGTTTTGACCACCGTATCACGCAAATATCCTGTCTTTGTTTCGAGTTGTCCCTGCTGCAGATTAGAGCAATATGTCATCCCAGGATTCCGAAGGAGAAAGCTATGTGGCTGATTATCTTGTAGATCCTAAGGTCTATGGGGACGTGGAGCATTGTGGTTGGACTACGGAAGAAGAACGAGACTATGAACCCAAGGGAAGGGAGGAGACGAGCTCAGATGAAGATGAAGTCCCATTACCCCAACCTGGGGACATGCATGTGGAGTTCAAACAGTCAAGCCTCCCTGATAGAGCAAAGAAAACTAAGATCGAGTTTATCCCTTTTCGCCTCTTGCAGGAAAACAAACAGGAATTATGCAAGAAGATATTAAACCTTGAGCAGGAGATCGATGAGCTAAGGGATCAAAATTCTGTCCTCAAGCACAAATTAAGGAAGAAGCCTACGCCATCAACAAAACCAATACCCTCTTCACCAACAAAGAAGGAGACATAATCACATGGGTATGGGCACTCCCCTAGGCAACTGCCAAGCTTGGGGAAGTGCCCCGGTATCGTATCACATCACTTTTATCTTTACCGCTTTTCTTAGTTCGATCCTTTTGATAATATTTTGATCTAGTAGAATAAAAGTTCTTAGTATGATCTAGTTCTGAGTTTTGCTTTATGATCCTTCTATGTAATCGAGTCCGTGAGCTATATATAATAAAGATTAGTGTTGAGTCAAGGGCTTGATTATTTTGCCATAATCTTGAGTGAATAAAAGAAAAGAGAAAAGAACAAAAATAAATAAAATAGATCATATGGATCTTATGGAGAGTAATGAGCTCACATAGAAAGAGTATGATGAATAAAAGTTGTTGAGAGTTGACAAACATAATTTTGGTCATCGTTGCAATTAATAGGAAGTAATAAAGAAAGAGAGGTATTCACATATAAATACACTATCTTGCACATCTTTTATGATTGTGAGCACTCATTAAAATATGACATGCTAAAGAGTTGACGTTGGACAAGGAAGACAACGTAATGGGTTATGTTTTCTTACATCTGAGATAAATTATATTGTCATGGATCATCCAACATGATTGAGCTTGCCTTTCCCCCTCATGCTAGCCAAATTCTTTGCACCAAGTAGAGATACAACTTGTGCTTCCAAACACCCTTAAACCAGTTTTGCGATGAGAGTCCACCATACCTACCTATGGATTGAGTAAGATCCCTCAAGTAAGTTGTCATCGGTGCAAGCAATAAAAAATTGCCCTCTAAATATGTATGACTTATTAGTGTGGGAGAAAATAAGCTTTATACGATCGTATGATATGGAAGAAATAAAAGCGACATACTGCATAATAAAGGTCCATATCACAAGTGGCAATATAAAGTGACGTTCTTTCGCATTAAGATTTTGTGCATCCAACCATAAAAGCGCATGACAACCTCTGCTTCCCTCTGCGAAGGGCCTATCTTTTATTTTTATCTCCTACCTTGCATAAGAGTCATGGTGATCTTCACCCTTCCTTTTTAAATTTTATCTTTTGGCAAGCACAACATGTTGGAAAGATCCTGGTATATATGGCTAATTAGATGTGAGTTTTCATGAACTATTATTGTTGACATTACCCTTGAGGTAAAACGTTGGGAGGCAAAACTATAAGCCCCTATCTTTCTCTATGTCCGATTAAAACTCCATACCCATAAGTATTGCGTGAATGTTAGCAATTGTGAAAGACTATATGATAGTTGAGTATGTAGACTTGCTGAAAAGCTCTTATATTGACTCTTTCCTATGTTATGATAAATTGCAATTGCTCCAATGACTGAGATTATAGTTTGTTAGTTTCAATGAAGTTTATGATTCATACTTGAAATTGTGATTTAATTGTTACTCTAGCATAAGAGATCATATGACAAGAATTATATAAGTTGTTGTTCTAAGAATGATCATGATGCCCTCATGTCCATATTTTATTTTTATCGACACCTCTATTTCTAAACATGTGGACATATTTTTCGATTTCGTCTTTCGCTAGAGGACAAGCGAGGTCTAAGCTTGGGGGAGCTGATGCGTCCATTTTGCATCATGCTATTATATCGATATTTATTGCACTATGGGCTCTTATTACACATTATGTCACAATACTTATGCCTATTCTCTCTTATTTTACAAGGTTTACATAAAGAGGGAGAATGCCGGCAGCTGGGATTCTGGGCTGGAAAAGGAGCAAATATTAGAGACCTATTCTGCACAGCTCCAAAAATCCTGAAACTTCATGAAAGTCATTTTCAGAATATATATAAAAAATATTGAGCGCAAGAAGTTCCGGAGGGGGGCCACACCCTGTCCACGAGGGTGGGGGCGCACCCTACCCCCTGGGCGCGCCCCCTGCCTCGTGGCCCCCCTGGTGGCCCTCTGATGCCCATCTTCTGCTATATGGAGTCTTTCGATGAGGAAAAATCATAAGCCAGCTTTCGGGACGAGACTCCGCCGCCACGAGGCGGAATCAATCTAGGGCTCCGGCGGAGCTGTTCTGCCGGGGAAACTTCCCTCCGGGAGGGAGAAATCACCGCCATCGTCATCACCAACGATCCTCTCATCGGGAGGGGATGAATCTCCATCAACATCTTCACCAGCACCATCTCCTCTCAAACCCTAGTTCATCTCTTGTATCCAATTCTTGTCTCCAAGTCTGGGGTTGGTACCTGTGGGTTGCTAGTAGTGTTAATTACTCCTTGTAGTTGATGCTAGTTGGTTTATTTGGTGGAAGATCATATGTTCAGATCCTATATGCATATTAATACCCCTCTGATTATGAACATGAATATGCTTTGTGAGTAGTTACGTTTGTTCCTGAGGACATGGGAGAAGTCTTGCTATTAGTAGTCATGTGAATTTGGTGTTCGTTTGATATTTTGATGAGATGTATGTTGTCTCTCCTCTAGTGGTGTTATGTGAACATCGACTACATGACATTTCACCATTATTTGGGCCTAGAGGAAGGCATTGGGAAGTAATAAGTAGATGATGGGTTGCTAGAGTGATAGAAGCTTAAACCCTATTTTATGCGTTGCTTTGTAAGGGGCTGATTTGGATCCATATGTTTCATGATATGGTTAGGTTTACCTTAATACTTTTGTTGTAGTTGTGGATGCTTGCAATAGAGGTTAATCATAAGTGGGATGCTTGTCCAAGTAAGGACAGTACCCAAGCACCGGTCCACCCACATACCAAATTATCAAAGTATCGAACGTGAATCATACGAACGTGATGGAAACTAGCTTGAAGATAATTCCCATGTGTCCTCGGGAGCGCTTTTCTCTATATAAGAATTTGTCCAGGCTTGTCCTTTGCTACAAAAGGGATTGGGACACCTTGCTGCACTTTATTTACTTTTGTTACTTGTTGCTCGTTACGAATTATCTTATCACAAAACTATCTGTTACCTATAATTTCAGTGCTTGTAGAGAATACCTTGCTGAAAACCGCTTATCATTTCCTTCTGCTCCTCGTTGGGTTCGACACTCTTACTTATCGAAAGGACTACGATAGATCCCCTATACTTGTGGGTCATCAGGCTCCACCCACGAAGGGTCCATGAAGAAGCAACCTTGTTTATACCACCATGGCCATCGCCCATGAAGGACTTGCCTCATTTGGGTAGATCTTCATGAAGTAGGTGACCTCCTTGCCCTTACAAGCTCCTAGGTTCAACTCCACAATCTTGACGGAGGCTCCCAAGTGACACCTAACCAATCTAGGAGACACCACTCTCCAAAAGTTAATAGATGGTGTGTTGACGATGAACTCCTTGCTCCTGTGCTTCAAATGATAGTCTCCCCAACACTCAACTCTCTATCTCTCTTGCAAATTTGGCTATGGTGAAAAGATGATTTGAGTGGAAAGCAACTTGGGGAAGGCTAGAGATCAAGATTATTGTGGTTGGATTGGAATGTCTTGGTCTCAACACATGAGTAGGTGGTTCTCTCTCAGAAAATGAGTAGTGGAAGTGTAGGCACGTTCTGATGGCTCTCTCACAAATGGAGAGGATGGTGGAGGGTGTCGGTGTCAAAACCGGCGGATCTCGGGTAGGGGGTCCCGAACTATGCGTCTAGGCCGGATGGTAACAAGAGGCAGGGAACACGATGTTTTACCCAGGTTCGGGCCCTCTTGATGGAGGTAAAACCCTACGTCCTGCTTGATTAATATTGATAATATGGGTAGTACAAGAGTAGATCTACCACGAGATCAAGGAGGCTAAACCCTAGAAGCTAGCCTATGGTATGATTGTATGTATATATTGTATATCTATCGACTAGCCTGGCCTCGGCTTATATAATGCACCGGAGGCCTAGGATAACAAGAGTCCTAGCCGAATATGCCAGTGGGGAGAAGTCCTTGTCTTGATCGCCAAGTCTTGTGGAATATTCCTTGTATGCGGCAGCTGTCCGAACTGGCCCATGAGTATACGGCCACGGGGGTCCTCGGCCCAATCTATCAGATCGGGAGATGACGTGTTGAGTACCCCCTAGTCCAGGACACCGTCAGTAGCCCCCTGAACCGGTCTTCAAGTTAGGGACGCTCCTCGATTCTTCCGAACTGTTCTTCATCTTCGGTTGCTGGTCTTGAAAACTGGTTCAACAAATCTTCTTTATCTTCGATCTTGAGGATCGCCGAAATGCATTCGACGAGTTTACACGTCGGGTATCCGAGGAGCCCCTTTAAGTTTCTGGCCTTTATCAATGCCTTGTTTATTTTTATGCCACACCTCGGGTTTGAAATTTTTCCCGGGAGGCAGGGTCCTCTTGCGTCCGAGCTCCAACGCCGGACTGCATTCAAGGTATCTTTTGTAGCCGAGCACCAACGCCGGACCGCTTCCCAGCTCTAGCGCCGGAATGTATCCGAGCTCCAACACCGAACTATGTATCCGAGCTCCAACGCCGGACTGTATATCCGAGCTCCAACGCCGGACTGTGTCCAGGCTCCAATGCCGGACTATATCCGAGGTGTCATATGACCTTGGTTCAAAAAAGTTGAAGGAGTTTAGCCGAGCTTAATGCCGGAAATGCGCTCTATGGAGCCAGCCACTAGCGCCCGAGCTTTATGCTGGACTGCTTCCGAGGTGGTGCACCACCCCGACTATGGGCCGATTTTTTGTCAATATTTTTTATTGGTGCAATTTATTCTCTGCCGAGATATATAGCCAGTAGCCCTCAAGGTGTGTATCGGTCTAAAACCCGAGATGCACATGAAGGATGACATAAGACCGCTGATCCCAGTAGCTGCTGAGACTCGGGTTGATTTGCAAAATCGGCCTGAGGATCAAGTCCTAGCTCGGCAGAATACTTCGGGACAAAAAAGCGGCGTGCTCAGTCCTCAAGACTTAGGTTGGGTGCGGCCGACCAACCTGAGGATCAAAATCTCCTCGGAAACTATATTGCACATAAAATTTTCTGCATTGGACAAGCAATGCAGTAGCCCCCGAGACACTGGTCGGGTGGCAACACCAGATCAGGGGATCGATGTGCCCCTTCAATATTTGTAAATAATAAGCCCGAAGCCAGTAGCCCCCGAGCCTTAATGCGGGCATGGGTGGCCGAATTAAGGATCAATATCCATAGTAAAATCACAAATTATGTGTAATGACTCTATGTATCCAAGTACTTTACGTCATTAATGCTCGGATCCGCATTGTACAAAACTTTGTTGACCGACCATCGGCTTCCACCTCCTCGGCCAGTAGCCGAGGAGTGTTTGTCCTACTTTATAAAGCCTTTATGAGGGCAAAGATTTACAACAAACAAGGCAATCTGGCCATACAGTTTTATAAACAAAGGTACGCAAAGAGATATGTTATATTACTGTTTAACAGAAGAAATGTCTTCCAAAGAAAATAGTCCCGCTATCGGTTCCTTTCTTTGGGTTGTCATGCTAAGCATGATCATTAAACCTCAGCTCTAATGTAAGAGCAAAATATCAAGGATTTAGTTTGGGAGGCCAGTTAATAGCCCCCGGTAGTGTTCGGCGACAGTCGGGGTCAAGCCGTAAACACTTCGGCCAATGTTATGAACGGCCCGTCATTTAACATAGTCATTGGATCGCTGACCAGTTTACGCTTATTGTGACAGTCAGTTTTCGGCTTTCTCCACTGAGGTGCTTAACCATGTGAGCTGGAAGCACAATCGCAGTGGTTCTCCCTTTGCACGCCTAGCCGAACAAAACGGAACGTAGGAAGCAAGTGCAGGAGCCGGGCAACCCAACTATTGACCGAAGACACAATTCAAAACCGATGCATATATAGCAATATCTGAGAATATTTTTGCCGAATCCCTAAAGGTGTCCGGCGTTGCACTGCGAGACTAATGCTGGAAAAGCACAAATAGTTTAAGTGCCAAAAAGCTTGGAAAACCAAGAAACGTCAGTAAAAACATGACGTCCGAACAAGATCAAGTGTTCGGTGCCAATCCGAAAATTGGTCTTAGAAAAAAGAAGTGCTTCTGTCGTGCTTTAACATGATACATCCTATCTCAAGACTTCGAGCGGGTCAGCCTACGGCTTCAACCTCCTATCCCGAGGGTGGAGTACTTCTCATCAGGCCAGTTTAGAAAACTAAACTCTAGCGGCTTTGAGAGAGAAATTAGGCTCCCCGGCTAGTGACCGCACACTCGTGTCGAAAAAAGGAGTGATAAATAATAATAATAATAAAACTTTGCAACGACTAAGAAGAAGAGCACTTATTATAAAACGGCTCAAATAAACTTAAGAGCCCCCAAGTGACTTGAGTAAAAGAATGATTCCATGTACCGAAGTACTTATATCATATCTATGTTCAACCAAACTTTAAACGCGTCTTAACCGACCGTTGGCTTCTCCCTCTTCGGTCAAGGACCGAAAAGTGTTATGTACTCCATCTGTCGAGAATATCGACGGTGTTTCCAATAACCAGGCAATCAGGCCATAAGGCTGTAACAGACAAAGCGCGCTCAAGGAACTTATGCTATATTACTGCAAAGTGTAAGAAGCATCTTCGAAGAAAATAGTACCCCCACCGATACCTTTCTTCGGCGCTCATTGTTATTATGAGACTTGTGCAATAGATTTTTTGTACTCATGAGTTCCGTTGTATGCCGACCATCATTGAAAACTATAAGAGCGCTAGCTTTCGGCTTCACCCAGTCTGAGGTCCGTCTCGGGTGACCCAATCGTGACAATCGTAGAGGTGCTCCCTTTACAACCTAGCCGAACAATCAGGAATGTAGGGGTAAACACAGGAGCGAGGCAACCCAGCTTGCAAATCGCTTAAGTCAATATGGTGCATATTGTGGCGTAATGCACGAACAAGGAACGAAGCCGTACAAGTATAATCATATGCAAGAGGAAAAGCTTCATGAAGGAAGCCCCCAAATGAATTGGGTATTTGAATTTATGCGTCACAAACAAAGTTTGGACAAGGAAATTTTTCACAAGCAACTTTTTTCCAAAAAAGTATAATGCTTGGTCGAACCGAACGCAAGTTAGAAATTAAAGCTTTGAGCATGAAAGCGACTTAGCTGGTTAATGTGTTCGGTATTGATGACGCGGTCCGAGCTAGATGCGGGGCAAGGTTCCATCCCCCAAGCTGGTCTCGAGGTGGCGGAGCGGAGAGCTCGACACGCCGAAGTGGTGACATAGCACGGTCAATGCAGACCGGCAGAGTGACGCCGAAGTCCCCGGATCATTTTCCTATGCACAAAAAATAGTGCAAACCGGAGATAATAGTAATAATGATAATTAAAAAAATGTTGCATAATAAATAATTTATGCAAAGTGAGGAATAGAAGAAATATGGCCTAGCGACGAAGTCAATGTCGATGCAGGGCATCGGCGTGATGTAGTAAAGGCGTGGCAAAGCCTGAATTCACAGGTCGGTCCGAGCTCCGGATGCGGCGTTCGCTGGACTATGTACGGAAACTGACCGAACCACCACGCGACTGTAGCGACCCGACCCAAATGGATCAAGTCTCTGTGCTTATGTGTCATCCCTGGATCAGTATGCTGACACACACAGTACTCGAAGGATTTATAACAGAGGTAAATCACATGTATAAAGTAACGTAAATACTATTACCTCAATCCAAATATAGCGGAAGCAACAAGGTTGTGGTTACCCATCAACACCAACGGCAAAGTTGAGTGTAGAAATCGTAACCCTAACGTATCACTTACTCGTCGTAAGAAACCTGCAACATAAGACGTTGCAGCCCGAAACGGGTCAGTACATTGAATGTACTGGCAAATTCACACCATAGAGAATAATGAACAATGGCTATCACTACATGCATATTTGGCTGGTGGAAAAGCTCTATGGTTATAAGGTTTTTGCGTAAAGCCAATTTTTCCCTACTGCAAAGGAATAAATTTATTTAACTATCATGGTGGTTGTTGAACATTGAGAATGGTTGACAGCATTCTCAATCCCAATTAAAAATAATTAAAACCCAACAACATTAATTAGAAGTAACATGTTGAGATTCACATGATATTCAAGTACTAGATACTCAAGATGTCCATAACCGGGGACACGGCTAATCATGATTAGTTTGTACACTCTGGAGAGGTTTGCGCACTTTTCCCCACATGACTCGATCGCCTCCGTTTGTTTTCTCGCACTACATGGTGTTTGAGCAACGGATGATCGAGACATAGTCTTTCAGAAGCGCTAGCACCTTACATGTGGGGTAGACCGTACCACCTACAACCCCTACATCTTCTAGTCCACCCCATAAGAGTTCGCACGACTTAATCAACTATGCCAGAGCCCATAGTAGCATGTGGCTGCACACGGAAGTTTCTAGCATGAAAGATCTTATGATCCCCTTGAGCCTGGGTGGCGGTCCGAAAAAAAACAGGCAAGTCCTGATAGACATCAGGTGCCTCAATCCACCCAGATGTGTGTTTAAGTTGCCACCTTAGATAAACCATTTAAATTATCAACTCACATCTGTCATGGATATCACTCACCCAATCCACGTCTACTAGCATAGCATGGCATAAGAAGCAAACGTAGAAGTAACTCCCAAGGGTTTCATAATAATACAGGTAATAGGTACTACCTCATCTACTTCCCATCCCACAATTTAATTAGATCCTAATCATGCAATGTGAGAGGATTGATCTAATGCAATAAAACATGGGTTGTAGAAAAGGTATGATCAAAGTGTGAACTTGCCTGCAATGTAGAGGAAGATGATTCGCACTCAAAATCTCTTGATAGATCTACTCATCACACTCCGGTCAATCTATCGTAAGCAAACAATAGTAACCACACAATAAGTACTCATCTAAACCACAGGTAAAACTCGAACAAGAGAACGAACCAGAAAGTTCAATTTAAGAACTCCGGTTGCAAAGAAAGAACGAACCGAACAAACGACGGAAAACAAACGGCGGAAGAAAACAACTCGGTTCTAGCAAGTTGAAACTAGGTCAAATTTTATCATAGCAAAAACTTGTTCAAGTTGATTAGATGGAACGGCGGTTTTGAAATGAAACTGCAGGCGTTTGAAACACCTGATTCCGATAAACGAGCGAGAAGATAAACTAGAACGAAGATCGGATCTGAGATCGCGATCGCGGAATTAATCCGACGAGAAGAAAAAGAAGAACGATTAAACGAACGGACGTTCGTTAACCTAGAAGAATCCGGTGATCACGTTCGTTAGGACGAACGGTCCGGCGAACGGTCCAAAGGCAACTAAATCGGAAAAGAAACGAATCCGATCTAGGGTTTCGGAGAAGAAAGCGAAACGAAGAATCGGAGAGAAAAACCGGAAAAGAAAATCGGAACGGTTTCTTTTAAAAGAACCGAACCGCGGGGAAGAAAAAGAGAGGCGCGGGGCTACCTCCGGCGAGGTCTCCGGCGAGGGGCTCCGGCGGCGGCGGCGTAGGGCGGCGGCGTGGGCAAGGTGCGGCGGCGGTGGCGTGGGCAAGGTGCGGCGGCGCGGGTGTGGGGTGGCGCGGCGGCGGTGTAGGGCGCGGTGGAGGGCTTGGGGTTTGATTTGATGGGTTTAGAGGGGGGTGTTGGGGTATTTATATTGGGGAGGGGAGAGGAGACTTGGGGTAGGGGACAAGAAATAGAATAGGAAAAAGAGTAGGAAAAAGAGCCCTGGAAGAAAAACGAAACAAAGGAAAAAGGGGAGGGGCTACCCTAGAATCCTTTTAGGATTCGTAGAGCAAGAGGCGGCGGCCTGGGGCGCTCCTGGCGCCTGGCGCTGCGCTGCGCGCAGGGAGGCTGCGGCTTGGCTTGGGCCTTTGGCCCGGCTGGGCCTTGGTCCAGTTTTTTTTTAACTGATTCCGCGCGTAAAAAAAACAAAAAAGAAAACTAAACGAGCTCCAAAATTCTAAAAGTAAATTTTCCCCGACTCCTAAAAATGAGTCGAACAAAATGAACTTTTCTCCGGACCAAAAATGCAATTTTCAAAAACGCGCATTTTTCCCTATCCAAAGAAAAACAAACAAACACCGGCAAACGAAATTTGATCTATTTATTAAATCTTCATTTTTCCTATATTTTGGGAAAGTCATATTATTCCCTCTCTCATATTTTTTACGTCGGAAAAATAATTGAAGATGAAATAAATAAATCAAATGATCCTCTTTTCCAATTCGAGAAAACTCTCAAATAAGAAAATAACGAAATCTCCAACTCTCTCCGAAGGTCCTTGAGTTGCGTGAAATTTCTAGGATCGACCAAAATGCAAGAAAATAAGATATGCATGATGATCTAATGTATAACATTCCAAATTGAAAATAAATTCAAAAGAACTTTGAATTTAATTATTTGAAACTCCCAACTCATATTTCATATAATTTGAAGAAGTCATTTTATCTTCTCTCGTGAAAATCATTGAGTCGCATAAAGTTTCAGAATTGGAATATTTCCAAATGAAATTCAATTATTTTTCAAACACCCTTTTCATTTTTTAAATGGAAGAAGTCATGTCATCTTCGCTCAAGGGTCTTGTGTTTGAAAAGGTATTTGAATTCACGGAGAGCAGAAAGCAAATATGAAAGTTTGGGAAAGTCCTTTTATTCCCTCTCATTTAACTTTCAAAAGTTTCGAATTCACTCACTTTCAGACAATCAATCAAACAATCAGTCAAATCTATCTATTTATTATAACATTCCAAAATTTAGAATTTTGGGATGTTACAAACCTACCACCCTTGAATGAATCTCGTCCTCGAGATTCGGAGAGGCTAGCAAGAAAAGGTTAGGGTTTGGGGGTCTCCTCAAATCCATCGATCATCACACGGTGTCTGGGGTGCTACCACCCTTAGAAGCATGGTTACTGTTCCATCGAAACTTATATACTTCATCCATATTGTTAACAGTGTCGGTCTTCTCAAATCCTCGAGAAAATTTCCCCTCTAAGCTCTTCCGGTAACGGCATAACCTTTTTCCTCAATTTCTTTTGTCCTTTCCTCTTGGTAAGGTTATTCCGAGACTGGGTCTTCTTAGCTGATGGGTGTGGCGCCATTACTAAACAACTATCGATATCTCATGGTGGTCAACCATTTATGGTTTCTCCTGCAGGAAATGGGTCTGGGTTGATCCTCACCGTATAACTAACGATTGGCAAAAAAACTGCCGTGTACAAGGGAAAAATTCTTATACCATTCTAAGGTTTAACAAGGTTTAATATCGTCGTCTCTCTACTATAGGCAAGTCACTCAGATTTACCATTACATATAGCAAGGCGAATAATAAGAGTAAGTCGGTATGGTGATCAATCCATCCCGCACCCAAATCATTACCCTGTATACGGTTTAGCGAATCTTGCATTCTAACACTCGGTCATCCTCACAAGCATTGCAGAATTTCTCTTGTCGACGAACCAAGTTCGGAATAATCCATTGATTCTGCAAGCCAGACAAACATCTATCATTCCTTCACAACTCTCAGGTTTTGCGTAAACTCCTATAAAATCGTCTGTCGACAAAGGTATATCCACTTCCAGGGTTTTTCCTTCAGCAAGAATGTGCTTGCTTCTTGGCAGGTCCTGGGGCATGTGGGTTATGGCCCATCTCATCACTTGTAGTCCTTGAACTTTCATCGGGCAACTGATCATTGTTCCAACTTCCAACTTCCTAGTATTCTTAAATCCATCCAATTGTACTGTCTTCCTTCCGTCTATTGGCACCAAACTAGGACATGTTTGCTCAGACTCATCAGGGAGTTTCCATTGATCCATATTTCCAACATCATACCTCCTTTATATCCAATGGTAACTCATCTCTTCATCCGCGTGGGGTATCCCTCATACCGAGATAAAAACTTATACTTATGACGTCCATGTTCCACTTCGTGGAACATCATTATCCTTTCCGTGGTCAAGCATCCTTACAGGGGAATATTGGCCATCTCTGCATGGCACTTCTTCAACTGAGAAACGTGAAACACATCTTGAACTCCTGATAGTCCTTCGGGTAACTCAAACTTGTAGGCCACTTCTCTCATATGCTCCAAAACTCGGTATGGTCCTACAAATCTCGGGGCTAACTTTACCTTAACTCCAATTCGTTTAACTCCTCGCAGAGGGAACACATGAAGACATGCTCTGTCTCCAATGTCATAGACTACCTCCTTGAGTTTTTGAGTCTACATAACTCTTCTGCCTGGACTGAGCTACCTTCAGTCTATCTCGAATCAACTTAACATTCTCTTCTGACTCCTTGATCACATTTGGTCCAAACAACTGTCGGTCTCCAACTTCATCCCACATACTCTTGGGGCATCACACATATCGAGACAAAACTCGTATTCATTTTTGTCCGAAATCCACTCAGTGGAGTATCCTTATCTTTTCTAGGTGTCAATGGTTCTTACAGGGTACTACCACCCTTAAAATGCTCCAATATTTTATAGACCATATTTCTCATATCCTCAAAATGGTCAACATCTTTCCTCATAGAGTAACTCATAAAATCCAAATCAGTACCAACACTGCTAACTTTATTGATTCTCAAATTATTACAATCTCTTGTTTTTCCATTACATGCCTCAACTCAACACCTCAATATATATAAAAAAAATGTTCTCACTTCTACTACTCCATTTCTTTTGTTGCAAACTCAACTACTTATCACAAGTCTCCTTCTCCTTCGGGCAATCTCTGGCAAAGTGCCCTGCTTTATTACAACTAAAACATATTACTTCTGGGAAGATTCGAGGTTTCCTTGTGATTATATAGCCTACTTGGGTCCTTGGCTTCCTTTTTTGGCAATTGTTGTGGTAGTGCCCTGACTCCTTGCACCCATAACAGGTGACATGACTCAGATCCTTCCTGGAATCCAATCTACTTCTCTTTCTGGACTTTTCCATTCCAATCAGGGCTTCTATTTCCTGTGGGTCATACTTTACTTCCTCAGTCGGGAATTTTACTAAATCCCCATTCAAACAATTCTGGGAGATGTGTCCTTCTTCTCCACATGAATAGCAAGACTTGGTGCAGGGTTTAATTGGTTCCTCTTTGGGTGTGTTCTCCACCTCTTCCTTCATCACAGGTTCTTCTAAACTTTCCATAAGGGCTCCTTTCATTTCTTCTTTCTTCTGCTGGATGGTTCGTTGTACCATGGGGTAAATGTGACACTGAGCAGGATAGTGGGTAGTCCCTTCACACAAGAAACAAGTAATCTGCCTGGTTGGGCATTCAACAACTGGGTGACTTCCTTCACAATTAGGGCATTCATCCTTGTGTTCTTTATGGGTGTGTCCTATTTCTCCACAAATCTTGCATGCACAAGGTTTCTTCATATCCTTTCCATAAGGCTTCAACTTCTGGGAAACAAGCCGAGACTTTGGCAGAGTCAACTTAAATTCTTTCCAAGTGGTTACTCCTTGCCATCCATTGATGGTTTGGTACATCCTCCACCAAGTAGCAGCACCTTTTTCAAAGCACTAAAGAGCATGCTGGGTCATATCATTTCCAACTATAGGGTTATTCTCCATGTGATCCTCCATGTTCTGAATCCATCGGTTCATCTCCAATTGACTCATCGGTCCCGAAAATACAAGCTCATCTCCATTCATCCTCTATTAGGTCCATGGGTTTGGGGTGAGATAAGATAGATAGAGAGGGATGCACACAATACAAACAAAAGTTTTGAAAAGACAGATTTTTGTTGTGGCTGTCAAAAAACATCAAACAAATGACAGCTCACAAATGTCGCATCTAACGTAGGTATATAAAAGGGGTTTGGTCTTCTAAAGTCAACGTCGCCAAACTCTTCAAGCCTTGTTCATGCCTCCAATGGCTTCTTCCGATCATGCTTGTCTTTCTCAAATCCTTTTGCCAGATCATCTCTGTTGACGCAAAGGCTCTCGTGACGTCCTTTAATATTCTAGAGTTGCATTGCAAACTTCTGGTTTCAACATCCTTCACATGAACCATGGTCATACTGTCCTTCAGTTCTTGACAATTCTCCGGCATCTCGAGGTTGTAGCTCCTCCAGCTTGGCTACTCTCATCTTCAGGGTCCTGAGTTCCTCATGAAATACTTCCTTGTCTAATATGCTTTCATGGAGCTCCACCTTAAACTTCTTGATGTACTACTCCAGATCCTGGTGATACACCGGCTAAGGTTAAAACTTCATCTTACTAATAGGTGCTCCATCAGCCTTCTACCATCAAATCCATTCTGAAGAAATGCATCCTTAACTCAGCATGGTGACAATAGCATCAGCGGGCGATGACATCACGGATAACCGTGTTTCTGCTCTTGTCATTCCCATGAGTTATCATTCCATAGTTGATATCTCCTGCCTTAGGGTTTTCTTGACAAAACTTTGAGTTCTCAAATCTCCATGTTTTGGTCTTTCTCCAACACACCTTGATCTCGGGTATTGACAACTTCCATAGTCTGCCAAGTTCCAAAAGGGTAGCCTTCCTAGGTCATACAAATCTGGGGATTCTTCAGAGCCTTCAATTCTCCTAGTCTTCGGTCTTCAGCCGTTGTAGTTTCCATTATCATAATGTATGGTAAAATCCTCTTCATTCCGAATGGTCTTACTTGTCTGATATCCTGTACTTCTTGGAGTGGTCTCATCAGTGGAATCCTTCGTGTGGTCAAAAGGGGAAAGGGGTATGGTCTCACTAAAGGGAATTTTTGAATAAGATCAGAAGGGAAGAGAGGTAAAAGATCTTTTTGAAAGGGAAAGTTGTAGAGAAAATCTTTGCTATGGGCTTGCCAGTTTCTAGGGTCACGTCCTACAGTCAACATGTGCTCTGATACCATCTTGTAGCGACCCGACCCGAATGGATCAAGTCTCTGTGCTTATGTGTCATCCCTGGATCAGTATGCTGACACACACAGTACTCGAAGGATTTATAACAGAGGTAAATCACATGTATAAAGTAACGTAAATACTATTACCTCAATCCAAATATAGCGGAAGCAACAAGGTTGTGGTTACCCATCAACACCAACGGCAAAGTTGAGTGTAGAAATCGTAACCCTAACGTATCACTTACTCGTCGTAAGAAACCTGCAACATAAGACGTTGCAGCCCGAAACGGGTCAGTACATTGAATGTACTGGCAAATTCACACCATAGAGAATAATGAACAATGGCTATCACTACATGCATATTTGGCTGGTGGAAAAGCTCTATGGTTATAAGGTTTTTGCGTAAAGCCAATTTTTCCCTACTGCAAAGGAATAAATTTATTTAACTATCATGGTGGTTGTTGAACATTGAGAATGGTTGACAGCATTCTCAATCCCAATTAAAAATAATTAAAACCCAACAACATTAATTAGAAGTAACATGTTGAGATTCACATGATATTCAAGTACTAGATACTCAAGATGTCCATAACCGGGGACACGGCTAATCATGATTAGTTTGTACACTCTGGAGAGGTTTGCGCACTTTTCCCCACATGACTCGATCGCCTCCGTTTGTTTTCTCGCACTACATGGTGTTTGAGCAACGGATGATCGAGACATAGTCTTTCAGAAGCGCTAGCACCTTACATGTGGGGTAGACCGTACCACCTACAACCCCTACATCTTCTAGTCCACCCCATAAGAGTTCGCACGACTTAATCAACTATGCCAGAGCCCATAGTAGCATGTGGCTGCACACGGAAGTTTCTAGCATGAAAGATCTTATGATCCCCTTGAGCCTGGGTGGCGGTCCGGAAAAAAACAGGCAAGTCCTGATAGACATCAGGTGCCTCAATCCACCCAGATGTGTGTTTAAGTTGCCACCTTAGATAAACCATTTAAATTATCAACTCACATCTGTCATGGATATCACTCACCCAATCCACGTCTACTAGCATAGCATGGCATAAGAAGCAAACGTAGAAGTAACTCCCAAGGGTCTCATAATAATACAGGTAATAGGTACTACCTCATCTACTTCCCATCCCACAATTTAATTAGATCCTAATCATGCAATGTGAGAGGATTGATCTAATGCAATAAAACATGGGTTGTAGAAAAGGTATGATCAAAGTGTGAACTTGCCTGCAATGTAGAGGAAGATGATTCGCACTCAAAATCTCTTGATAGATCTACTCATCACACTCCGGTCAATCTATCGTAAGCAAACAATAGTAACCACACAATAAGTACTCATCTAAACCACAGGTAAAACTCGAACAAGAGAACGAACCAGAAAGTTCAATTTAAGAACTCCGGTTGCAAAGAAAGAACGAACCGAACAAACGACGGAAAACAAACGGCGGAAGAAAACAACTCGGTTCTAGCAAGTTGAAACTAGGTCAAATTTTATCATAGCAAAAACTTGTTCAAGTTGATTAGATGGAACGGCGGTTTTGAAATGAAACTGCAGGCGTTTGAAACACCTGATTCCGATAAACGAGCGAGAAGATAAACTAGAACGAAGATCGGATCTGAGATCGCGATCGCGGAATTAATCCGACGAGAAGAAAAAGAAGAACGATTAAACGAACGGACGTTCGTTAACCTAGAAGAATCCGGTGATCACGTTCGTTAGGACGAACGGTCCGGCGAACGGTCCAAAGGCAACTAAATCGGAAAAGAAACGAATCCGATCTAGGGTTTCGGAGAAGAAAGCGAAACGAAGAATCGGAGAGAAAAACCGGAAAAGAAAATCGGAACGGTTTCTTTTAAAAGAACCGAACCGCGGGGAAGAAAAAGAGAGGCGCGGGGCTACCTCCGGCGAGGTCTCCGGCGAGGGGCTCCGGCGGCGGCGGCGTAGGGCGGCGGCGTGGGCAAGGTGCGGCGGCGGTGGCGTGGGCAAGGTGCGGCGGCGCGGGTGTGGGGTGGCGCGGCGGCGGTGTAGGGCGCGGTGGAGGGCTTGGGGTTTGATTTGATGGGTTTAGAGGGGGGTGTTGGGGTATTTATATTGGGGAGGGGAGAGGAGACTTGGGGTAGGGGACAAGAAATAGAATAGGAAAAAGAGTAGGAAAAAGAGCCCTGGAAGAAAAACGAAACAAAGGAAAAAGGGGAGGGGCTACCCTAGAATCCTTTTAGGATTCATAGAGCAAGAGGCGGCGGCCTGGGGCGCTCCTGGCGCCTGGCGCTGCGCTGCGCGCAGGGAGGCTGCGGCTTGGCTTGGGCCTTTGGCCCGGCTGGGCCTTGGTCCAGTTTTTTTAACTGATTCCGCGCGCAGAAAAAAACAAAAAAGAAAACTAAACGGGCTCCAAAATTCTAAAAGTAAATTTTCCCCCACTCCTAAAAATGAGTCGAACAAAATGAACTTTTCTCCATACCAAAAATGCAATTTTCGAAAACGCGCTTTTTTCCCTATCCAAAGAAAAACAAACAAACACCGGCAAACGAAATTTGATCTATTTATTAAATCTTCATTTTTCCTATATTTTGGGAAAGTCATATTATTGCCTCTCTCATATTTTTTACGTCGGAAAAATAATTGAAGATGAAATAAATAAATCAAATGATCATCTTTTCCAATTCGAGAAAACTCTCAAATAAGAAAATAACGAAATCTCCAACTCTCTCCGAAGGTCCTTGAGTTGCGTGAAATTTCTAGGATCGACCAAAATGCAACAAAATAAGATATGCATGATGATCTAATGTATAACATTCCAAATTGAAAATAAATTCAAAAGAACTTTGAATTTAATTCTTTGAAACTCCCAACTCATATTTCATATAATTTGAAGAAGTCATTTTATCTTCTCTCGTGAAAATCATTGAGTCGCATAAAGTTTCAGAATTGGAATATTTCCAAATGAAATTCAATTATTTTTCAAACACCCTTTTCATTTTTTAAATGGAAGAAGTCATGTCATCTTCGCTCAAGGGTCTTGTGTTTGAAAAGGTATTTGAATTCACGGAGAGCAGAAAGCAAATATGAAAGTTTGGGAAAGTCCTTTTATTCCCTCTCATTTAACTTTCAAAAGTTTCGAATTCACTCACTTTCAGACAATCAATCAAACAATCAGTCAGATCTATCTATTTATTATAACATTCCAAAATTTAGAGTTTTGGGATGTTACAGCGACCGTCGTTAATGCGGTCACCATTTGATAGACCTGTGTACATATCATGGACAAACCAGAGTAATAATTCCTTGGGAAAAATGAACCAAACAAGCAAAAAATACTGGGATTAACGGCACCTGGTTTATTTGTTGTAGCAATCCGAAGGAAGGTGATTCCCAAAATTGGGACTCGCTCCGCACACTCATTGCCTGATGGGCGATAAAACGACGGCATGGCAATGCTGGTGAAGGTTGGCTCGCCGAGGCAAAGCCCTTGGCCCAGCTAACGTGACGGAGCTGGTCGGCTAGTGACGCCGAAGTGTCCGGAGTAGGTTGATGAAGAGATGACGAAGCCCCCGGTCCAGCCGAGATGTCAAAGTCTCGATGTCAGCCGATGAGTCGAAGTAGGTCGGCGTGATGGACACCAGCTTGAAGAAGCAATAGTGCAGCCCTGTCGATGCAGGTCGTGACGTGGTCGATGCCGGCTTGATGAAGCGACCGTGCGGCGATGCCGATATGCCCGCTCTGTGTAATCCGTGGGGTGACGATGTTGGTGATGATTTATCCTTCGCGATGCCGGACTCTTGTTCGGCTTGCCGAGATGATGATCCGAAGAAGCTGAGCTCGGCTCAACAAAGTGACGCCGTGTCTAGCGCAGGTCGGCAGCCGTGGAGTAATATTGCCGGACTGGTTTGACACCAACATGATGTTGAAGATCATGTTCAAAAGATCTTAAAGTTAATGGGATGTGTTCGGAAACAAAACACAATACCCCATACAAAACTTCCTTCAAAAGGGATGTCCGAAATCCCGTTCATAAAAAAGATGAACTCGGGTCGGATTCGTTTTCACACAGAAAATAGATCCAAAAAGTGATGCACTAATCGGAAGGTTCCCGGAGTTTGGACGGTCGGATCGAGCTGAAATTTTGAGAGCTGGTAGATATAGGAATTCCGCAGCCGATCAACGGTTGGATCTTCCAAAGGATGTCCGAGCTAGAAGCTGGACAACACGCCCTAAACTCATCCAAATTCCCGTCCAGATTTGATAGGGCTCCGGTATATCGTGGATTGCCAGAGATTCCTCCATCGGAACTCGACGAAATTTCCAGGGTTGTTATAGACTCAATTCCGCACAATTCCATCAAAGCGATCGTCAAAGGGATACTCGAGGAGGTGGTGGCGGCAGATACAAGTTCGCTGTCCAAAAAAACAGCACAGTCGCTTGAGGGCAATGTTGACATTGAGCCCCTGAGCTCCATTGAATGATTCCTCCGTGATCTTGATAGAGATCGGAGTTGATGTTTGATGAAGGCCCTCGTCCGAACATGGTGATCCGAACACGGGGCGCAGTTCTTGGTCGAACCAAGGTGACCAGACGAGCTGGTGACGAAGATGCCGAAGTCGCAGTTGATCTGCAGGCGAGCCATCGATCCTTTTGTCGATCACACAGCGGAACTCTCAATGAAAGCACCAATCTTGGTGTCAAAACCGGCGGATCTCGGGTAGGGGGTCCCGAACTGTGCATCTAGGCCGGATGGTAACAGGAGGCAGGGAACATGATGTTCTACCCAGGTTCGGGCCCTCTTGATGGAGGTAAAACCCTACATCTTGCTTGATTAATATTGATAATATGGGTAGTACAAGAGTAGATCTACCACGAGATCAAGGAGGCTAAACCCTAGAAGCTAGCCTATGGTATGATTGTATGTATATATTGTATATCTATCGACTAGCCTGGCCTCGGTTTATATAATGCACCGGAGGCCTAGGATAACAAGAGTCCAAGCCGAATACGCCGGTGGGGAGAAGTCCTTGTCTTGATCGCCAAGTCTCGTGAAATATTCCTTGTATGCGGCAGCTGTCCGAACTGGCCCATGAGTATACGGCCACGGGGGTCCTCGGCCCAATCTATCAGATCGGGAGATGACGTGTTGAGTACCCCCCTAGTCCAGGACACCGTCAGAGGGGTATATATAGCCTCCACACAAAATCTAACCATTACACACATTTGAGCTAACTCGGTCAGACCGAATATAAGAACTCGGTGAGACCGATTCAGGTCAAAATGTGAATGTTAAGCTTTTCGGTGGGACCAACATGATCAACTCGGTGGGACTGATGTGCTAGGGTTAGGGTAAAACCTCATCTCGGTTTGGCCGATTACACAAACTCGGTGAGACCAATTTTAGTAATAAGCAGATAGAGAATTGGTCAAGCAAACTCGGTGGGGCCAACTGCATATTTCGGTGAGACCGAAATAGTTGCAACAGGCAAAAGAGAGTTTGCAAGCTCATCTCGGTGAGACCGAGATCCCATTAGTGAGACCGAACTAATTAGGGTTTCTGGCAGTGGCTATGTCAAGTGAACTCGGTGGCACTGGACGGATCAAATCGGTGGGGTCGAGTTTGACTTTAGATTTAGGACATATTTGGAATAGAGAAAGTGGTTGAGGGTTTTGGAGCATATCACTAAGCACTTAGAGCAAGTAGACCATTAAGCAACACCTATACCCTCTTAATAGTATTGGCTTTTCCTATGGACTCAATGTGATCTTGGACCACTAAAACAGAAATGAAGAGTCTTGAGCTTTAGCCAATCTTTGTTCTTAGCACCTTGAAGGGGTTCCACATCCTCATGTCCATGCCACGCCTTTGTTGAACTTTCTGTAATATACTAGATGAAAATATTAGTCCAACAAGAGATATGTTGACAATAATTACCAAAATCACCCAGGGAGCACTTGTGCTTTCACTCACCTACTCCAGCACCCATCCACTTTGTCTTCCTCCAGAAAAAATCCCACCATTGCTCAAACCCGTGTTCTAGCTCATCTTGCTGTCATTTTCGATCTCCTAGATCAAAGCTCCATTCACAAAACTATTTTGGGCGATTGTTCTTCGGTATGCGACCCCTCTAATGGTCCAATTAGTTTTTGTTCTAGTGCTTTATTTATTGCAATTTTTTGCTACTGTGGTGACCTTGTTCTTGATCTTGCATGTCAAAATTATAAGGTCCAAAGTAGTTTTGATGCATGATATAGCCTTTAGGCACTTGTGGGAGTAGTTTCTATCAATCCTATTGAGTTTGGTTCACTTTTATTTTGAGTCACTAAAAATTTCAAAAAAAATTCAAAGGAAGAAAAATGTTTAGGAAGATATACCAAGGTGGTTCCTCGTGGAAGCAAGCCCCAAGGCTCGCAATACGTGAATCGAACCTTGAACCACCGAGGGAAGCTCTAGTACGACCTTGTGAGTGGCCGCTGGATCAATTCATGGATCATGCAGGTTTCAAGGAGGAGTTGATGCGTATGTACAAAATGCTGGCCTTGAGGACTTCGTGCTAGATAAGTGCCAACAGTACTATCACCTCACTAATTCCTTTGTGCATAGATTTGAATTTACATCTAAGCGCAATAATCATTCTGTTCTGTTTGATCTTTATGATAAATCATTTACCATGGACCTAGAAGATTTTCATGATGCATGCAAAATTCCACAATGGGGCATTCATAGTGAACCTCGTAAAACTAATTATAATGATTTCCTTGCTAGCATCACTATGGTAGAAACTAGAAATATTACACAAGCTACCATAGGGAGCATTCACTTTCCTGTCATACATTATTTTGCTCTCTTTATAGGTAGATGCATTAATGGTAAACATGATCATAGCTACCCTTGTGCATCAGATCTCAGTGTCGTCAAATGTGCGGTAATGGGTGAGAAATGATATAACTTGGGGGCCATTATTGCGAGGAGGTTACATCATAATGCCAAAGATGGAGATTTCTTTGGTGGGATTTATGCCACCCGTTTAGCTAATTATCTTGGGGTACCCATAAGGGAGGATGAGATTGAATTACCACCTACTTTCCTTGATTATAATGCTATGGTATGCTACTAGTTTCTCGGGAGGAACGAACAGCCCTCCTGTACCGAGTAATCTTTGACAGGGTACGCGTCTTCTATGTTACGCTTCCCGCTCCTGCCTTCTTGACTATCAGGTAAAATGAAGATACTTCATAACCAGAGAGGAGGCAGATCAGTATAAGAGAGCAGGGGAGGCCGCTCGCCTCCACGAGGCAGCTCTCCAAGCGGTAGCTGCCGCGTCCCAGTACAACACCGACTACAACTTTGGATATCCACCAGGCCAGCCATGGCCCTATACCAACTTAGGCCAAAAGCCTAAGCTTGGGGGAGTACGTATCTCTCACCGGCATTACATTCATGTTCACTCACTCATTTCAGTTGTCGGTGTACATACTTTTTCATTGTATTATCCATGCTAGTTTATTTTTCTTGCTTTCTTCTTGTGTGTTTGAAAAACTTTGAGAAAATCCAAAAAAATAGTTGTCGCTTCTTTTTAGTTTTATTTTCCATGATTATTTAGTAGTAGTATTAAAAGAAAACCCAAAAAGATTTCTCGTTCTTCTTTTGCTTGTTGGGAGCTTTCCCGTGTAAATAGTTTTTCTCGTTCTTGTTTTGCTTTCCTCAGAAAAACAAAAACTCCAAAAAATATTTAAGTGTGTTTCTTTGAAATTATTTTCTTTTTCTTTGGGTCGAGAGGAGAAGACCACGATGAAAATGTTGAGTGGCTCTCATACGCATTATTGTTGATCTAACAAAGAGCCCATATTACCTTGTCTCCTCCTTTGAATAAATGTTTGCAGATTCCAGCTTAGTCCAATGCACGTGCACTCTTATTATTATCCACACTGTTCGGTCGTGCAAGTGAAAGGCAATAATGACGACATATGATGAAATGATTGAGATGGAGAAAAGCTGGTATGAACTCGGACTATTTTGTTTTTGTAAATATGATTAGTTCATCATTCTTGATTCATCCCATTATGAATGAAACATGTTTGCAATGACAATTAGAGATTATAGTTACTCATGACATGCTTTTAAGATGGTTGTGATGTAGTATGATAGGATGGTATCCTCCTTTGAATGATTCAAGTGGCTTGACTTGGCACATGTTCACGGATGTATTTGAAACAAAAACAGCATAGCCTCCATGATATTTATGTTCATGGTGATTTATATCCTACTCATGCTTGCACTGAATGTTGGTTAATCTCAATGCATGTTTATGACCGTTGTCGCTCTCTAGTTGGTGGCTCCTCAATTTTTTGCTAGCCTTCATTTGTACTAAGCGGGAATACTGCTTGTGCATCCACTTCCATAAACTCAAAGTTGTTCCATATGAGTCCACCATACCTACCTATATGCGGTATCTACCTGTCGTTCCAAGTAAATTTGCATGTGCCAAACTCTAAACCTTCAAATAATAATCTGTTCTGTATGCCCGAATCACTCATGTAGCGACTAGGGAGTGTCAGTACCTTCCATGCTAGGTGGGTTATTCTCATGATGAGTGTTTATTCACTTTTCATTCACAAGAAAGTGGCTGGTATTCGGGATGCCCGGCTCCATGCTCAAATCAAATCAAAATATAATTTCAAACAAAACTCCCACAGGACTGTTGTTGGTATGGATGATACCCGTTGTTTTGGATCATCCGTGGAGTGTGCTTGTTGGTGGAGGGGGAGTAAAAACTTTACCATTCTGTTTGGCAACCGCCTATAATGTATCTAGCATGGAAGATACTGAGATCTCTTGGTTTTTATGTTGACAATGAAAGCATACCACTCAAAATTATATTCATCTTTGTTTTAAAATCTCGAGCTCTGGCACCTCTGCAAATCCCTGCTTCCCTCTGCGAATGGCCTATCTTTTTACTTTTATTGCTGAGTAATCATCCTATTATAAAAAGCACTAGTTAGAGAGCACCACTATCATTTGTATGCTTTTCTATTAATTGGTATTGAGTATGAGTGTGACTAGATCTCTTTTGCCATGAATTAGAATGTCTAGTCAGTCCTTGATCTTCATGGGTGCTTTGCATTTATGTTTTGCGGTCTCAGAAAGGGCTGGTTGAAGGAAATATGCCCTAGAGGCAATAATAAAGTTATTATTTATTTCCTTATATCAGGATAAATGTTTATTATTCATGCTAGAATTGTATTAACCGGAAACATAATACATGTGTGAATACATAGACAAACAGAGTGTCACTAGTATGCCTCTACTTGACTAGCTCATTAATCAAAGATGGTTATGTTTCCTAGCCATAGACATGAGTTGTCATTTGATTAACAGGATCACATCATTAGGAGAATGATGTGATTGACTTGACCCATTCCGTTAGCTTAGCACTTGATCATTTAGTTTGTTGCTATTGCTTTCTTCATAACTTATACATGTTCCTATGACTATGATATTATGCAACTCTCGTTTACCGGAGGAACACTTTGTGTGCTACCAAACGTCACAATGTAACTGGGTGATTATAAAGGTGCTCTACAGGTGTCTCCGAAGGTACTTGTTGGGTTGGCGTATTTCGAGATTAGGATTTGTCACTCTGATTGTCGGAGAGGTATCTCTGGGCCCTCTCGGTAATGCACATCACTCAAGCCTTGCAAGCATTGCAACTAATAAGTTAGTTGCGGGATGATGTATTACGGAACGAGTAAAGAGACTTGCCGGTAACGAGATTGAACTAGGTATTGGAATACCGACGATCGAATCTCGGGCAAGTAACATACCGATGACAAAGGGAACAACGTATGTTGTTATGCGGTCTGACCGATAAATTTCTTCATAGAATATGTAGGAGCCAATATGAGCATCCAGGTTCCTCTCTTGGTTATTGACCGAATACGTGTCTCGGTCATGTCTACATAGTTCTCGAACCCGTAGGGTCCGCACTCTTAAAGTTCGGTGACGATCGTAATTAGGGTTTTTGTGTTTTGATGTACCGAAGGTTGTTCGGAGTCCCGGATGTGATCACGGACATGACGAGGAGTCTCGAAATGGTCGAGAAATAAAGATTGATATATTGGAAGCCTATATTTGGATATCGGAAACGTTCCGGGTGAAATCGGGATTTTACCGGAGTACCGGGGGGTTACCGGAACCCCCCCCCCCGGGGGGGAGTTAATGGGCCTACATGGACCCTAAGGCAGAAGAGGAGGGCCGGCCAGGGCAGGCCGCGCGCCCCCTCCCCCCTAGTTCGAATAGGACAAGGAAGGGGGGAGCGGCGCCCCCCTTTCCTCTTTCCCCCTTCCCCTTTCCTTCTCCAACAAGGCAAGAGGGGGGGTCCTACTCCCGGTGGGAGTAGGACTCCTCCAGGCACACCCCTAGGGCCGGCCGCACCTCCCCCTCTCCCTCCTTTATATACGGAGGCAAGGGGGCACCCCATGACACACAAGTTGATCTTCGTGATCGTTCCTTAGCCGTGTGCGGTGCCCCCTTCCACCATATTCCACCTCGGTCATATTGTAACAGTGCTTAGGCGAAGCCCTGCGTCGGTAGAACATCATCACGGTCATCACGCCGTCGTGCTCACGAAACTCTCCCTCAACACTCGGCTGGATCGGAGCTCAAGGGACGTCACCGAGTTGAACGTGTGCAGAACTCGGAGGTGCCGTACGTTCGGTACTTGGATCGGTCGGATCGGGAAGACGTACGACTACTTCCTCTATGTTGTGTCAACGCTTCCGTTGCCGGTCTACGAGGGTACATAGACAACACTCTCCCCTCTCGTTGCTATGCATCACCATGATCTTGCGTGTGCGTAGGAATTTTTTTGAAATTACTACGTTCCCCAACACTGGCGAGATACCATTTTGTTATATTATATCATGATTATTTTGAAAAAGTGTTGTCATCCGAGATTTATTATTATTGTCCGCTAGTTGATTATGCCATTGATATGAGTAAATGTGAGACCTAAATGTTATTGTGAATATGGTTAGTTCATAATCTTTGCCGAAAAACTAAATGTTGCTTTACATATTTGCAACAATGCTACCTCTTGAGCACTGCATTGGTTTTCCCTTGAAGAGGAAAGGGTGATGCAGCAAAGTAGCATAAGTATTTCCCTCAGTTTTTGGGAACCAAGGTATCAATCCAGTAGGAGGACACGCACGAGTCCCTCGCACCTACACAAACAAATAAAATCCTCGCAACCAACGCAATAAAGGGGTTGTCAATTCCTTCACGGTCACTTACGAAAGTGAGATATGATAGATATGATAAGATAATATTTTGGTATTTTTATGATAAAGATGCAAAGTTGTCGGCGTTCTGGGAACGGGGGTCCCCAGACTTGCCTGCCTGCGGCCTGCGGCGTGGCTCAAAAGGGGGCCCAGCGCGGCCCATCTTCATCAACACATACCCAAGACCCTCGCGAGGGGCCAAGCCTCGCGGGGCGGACGACACGGAGCTTCCTCAGGCACGGCCTCATCAGGCTGGCTCGCGAGGAGGCGGAGAGATCAAGGCGGGGTACCTCACGAGGTGCCCGTGACGCAAGCCATGACGACCAAGGGTGCCAGGTGGGCTCCAGCCCGCGCAGTGTCCTCCTTTCCTCTTTGGTGCAAAGGCAGCAAGCGCAGGCAAGAGCATCAAGCAAAGGCACCCGTTTCAGTGCAACGAGACCAAGACCGGCCCAACGGCAGGGAGGAAGTCATTGTGGAGCCCAAGCCAGCGTCACCACCAGAGCCTTTGACAGGCGAGGACCAACTTTAGTCAGGATAAGTGTACCAGATGTTCCCCTTCAAAATGGCCAATTGTTGGCGCCCTTCCCGCTCAATATTTGAGAAGAGTCCCAGGGCCTTTGCCTATAAATAGGACTAGCCACCCACAGGGGAGATCGGAGATCGGATCGAAATCGGAGGAAGAATCGAGAAGGGAGAGAGAGAGAAGGGCGACTGAACTCCTCCTAGCAGTTCATCCCACCAGCCAAGAACAGACCCTCGCGAGGCTGTTCTTCCTTGTATTGCTCATCATCATCAGCCCAAGAGGCAATCCACCACACCACACACTGGAGTAGGGTATTACACCACAACGGTGGCCCGAACCAGTATAAACCCTGTGTCTCTTGTGCTGTTCTTTCCATAGCTTAGATCTTAGCGAGGCGGAGGGGTGCAGGTAGGTAGAAGGCGAAATCTCCGCGTGCACCCCAGTGTTCGAACCTCAAGGGTCTGACGGAACCCGAAATCCAACATTTGGCGCGCCAGGTAGGGGTGCACCGGAATTCGTCTTCCACCACCCCGTTCTCCTCCGACCATCGCGTCCATGTCTGACGCTCGTCGGGCCCGCGCCGAGCGCCGGGCCGCTCTCGCTTCCCGCGTCTCCCAGACGGCTCCTGTCGGCGGGCGTCCTCGCCGTTCCCCGTCACCTGCCGTCAACGCCGCCACCGACCCGGCGGGGTACGAGCAGCAAGCGTCGTCTCAGCATCCGTCCGTGCGGCAAGACAGCCGCACCGCTACTCCCTCGCTCACCCCAGCTGGTTCTTTGTCCCGCGCGCTCCGCGCACCCATGGAGGCTTGAGCTGCGCTCATCGCGGCAAACGAGCTCCTGCACTACCGTCCCATCGACGACGTCTACGAAGAATGGCTCGACCGCGTCACCGATCTCGTCCGCGCCGCAGGGGGCGCTCCTGCGCCGTCTGTTCCGCTGCACCGCACCCCGCCCCGCGCGGGCGACGAAGCTCCGGCGGCGCCCCAGCCGCCTCCTCCTCAAGAAGGTGCCATGGCTCCAAGGCGCGTGGCCCCTGGGCGGAACCCGCTCCGTCAGGTGCCAGCACGGCAAGAGCAGAGCTGCCAAGAAGTCCCTCGCCCGCAAGAAGCTGCCCGGGCGCTCCCTGCTCCAGCACGTCGCGACCATGTTCCTGCTCCCGCACGTCAAGACCCCGCGCTGCTCCCAGCTGCAGCGCGTGGGGACACGCAAGACCAAGCTCTCCGTCACCCAAGGCCTCCCATGGCCATAGCAGGCTGCCGTGCCTTCACCACCGAGCTACACAGCATCGCGTGGCCCGGCAAGTTCAAGCCAGACCTGCCTCCTCGTTACGATGGCACGGCCGACCCTGTGGAGTTCCTCCAGCTCTATGAGATGGGCATCAAAGCTGCCAACGGAGACGAGAAGGTCATGGCGAACTGGTTTCCCATGGCGCTCAAGGACGGGGCCCGCACCTGGCTCCTGAACCTGGCTCCAGGCACGATCTCCTCCTGGGACGAGATGTGCACCCGCTTCATCGCCAACTTCCAAGGTACTCGCGACCGGCCACCCGCCGTGAGCGACATGCGCCGCATCAAGCAACAACCCGGAGAGACCCTGCAGAAGTACATCCAGCGCTTCAACAATGCACGCCTCAAGATTCCCAAGGTGACCGAGGAGGCCATCATCTCAGCCTTCTCCGACGGCGTGCGCGACATCAAGATGAAGGAGGAGCTGGCGATGCATGAAGACCTGTGCACTTCCTTGGAGTTGTTCAACTTGGCAACCAAGTGCGCCAGGGCTGAAGAAGGGCGTCTCTCCCTCCTCGAGCTGCCTGCCACGGACCCAGAAGAGAAGAAGCCCAAGGCCAAGGATGTGAAGCGCAAGGGGGCTTCCGTGCTCGCGGCAGAACCAGACATCAAGTGGGGCAGAGATCAGCCCGAATCTTCCAAGGGCAGTCGGTACTGTGTGTACCACGACCTCCACACCCACAACACCAACGAATGTCAAGAGCTCCGAGCCGTGCGAGAAGGAAGGATCGGCCGTCGCCCCGACCGCGGTGACCGGGGCTACGGTCGAGGAGGAGGAAGGAACGCAGGACGCTGGGAAGACCGCTGCCCGCGTCAAGGGTGGCGTGATCGACCTCGTGAGGATCGCTGGCAAGACACGCCTCGCGAGGGAGACTGGAGGGATCAGCCTCGCGAGGATCGCCTGCCAGGCAACGCAGGCCTCCCTCCGCTGCCGCTGCAGCCAAGGAGAAACGAGGACCGCCATCAGGACGAGGGGGCTGGGGGCTTCCAGGAGCCGCGCGCGATCGCCTGCATCCTGGGCGGGGCTCAAGCCCCAGCCTCTCAACGCATCTTCAAGCAGTTCGCCCGCGAAGTGAATGCAGTCCTCCCCAAGCTCGAAGCCACGCGCCCTCTCAGGTGGTCGGCGTGCGCCATCACGTTCAGCTCAGCAGATCAGCTCAAGTGTGCGGCCACAGCCGGAGTCCTCCCGATGCTTTGATCCCCAATCATCAGCAACGTGGTGGTCACCAGGACCCTCATCGATGGCGGGGCAGGGCTCAACGTCCTGTCCGTGGAAACATTCAACAATCTCCAAGTGCCCTACAACCAGCTTCAGCCAACCAAGCCTTTCTCCGGAGTCACCGACGGCTCCACGGTCCCGATTGGGCAGGTCCGCCTCCCTGTCACCTTCGGGGCACGCGACAACTACCGCACCGAGCTCATCGACTTCGACGTCGCTCACATTCGCCTGCCGTACAATGCCATCCTTGGGTACCCAGCGCTGGCCAAGTTCATGGTCGTAACTCACCACGGCTACAACGTCCTCAAGATGCCAGGAAGTGGCGGAGTTATCACGGTGCCCTGTGAAGAGAAGGACGCGGTGTGTTCCCTGGAACGAGCCTTTCAGGCTGCATCGCTGGAAGACCCGGATCGCGGAAGCAGGAGGCTTCCCGAGACCGCCCCCAAGAAGAAGAAGACATCATCCGGCCCGGCCCCTCAGGAGGTAGCGCATAGGAAAGCGCGCCTGGCGCCCTCCTCAGGCAGGGCTCGGGGGCTCTCCCCTGGAGGGCCACCGACCTGGCTAAGGTCACGAGGGACGCGCTTGGGCACCACATGAAGGCGTGTTTCAAAGCACGTTTCCCTCAAGAAGGAGTAAGGCAAGGAGAGCCAGACCCTCAGGAGTTCGTCAGCAAGGCCATTCAGGAGCTGCAGGAGTCAAGAGTCATGAAAGGCGGTCGTCGCCTACCAGCTGTGGCTCCCCATCCAGGCGAGGATGGTGGGCTGCGCGTCTGCATCAACATATCAGGGCTCAATCGAGTCGCCTCTTTGGAGCGCCTCTAGCCCTCGCGAGTGGGGCGCTGCGAAGGTCCACCCCACAGCTACGTTCGCATGCCTTACGGCTTGCCGAACGCGGCTGCCATGTACCAGCGCCTCATGAGGGGTATCATGGAGGCTCAAGAGGCCAGGCGTTCCGCAGCCCTGGCGGAGATGGAGATGGTCCGCGAGGAGCCACCAGCACCTCCGGAGCCTCCCGAGGCCCCTGGGCCTGGGGGCTCGTGAGGATCGGCTTCCGCAGCCCACCGAGTCTGCTACACCAACACTCCTTCGTCCTCAACATCATCAGGTGACATCTTTCAAGTCTTATTTCCAGCTGGGAGCACCCCCCAGGGCTGCATTATTCCCAGGCCGCATGGGTCCGTCCCTGCGGCATGTATCCCTTTTATTTCATGTTGTTAGCTTACTTTGTTGGGGGCGCCCCACGGGCTGCATCATCCCCAAGTCGCTCGGGCCTGACCCAGTGATGTCCGCCTTCCCAGCATCTATTTGAATGAATCCACTCCTTCGCGGCTAATGTGTTTGACCTAGTTGCCCGCTCAACTGACGCCAACTGACGGAGCTGCTCCCAAACGGCACGACGCTTGCGCATGGGTCCGTCCCTGCAACGCCGACAAACCTGAATGGCTGAGCTCTGGCCGCGGCAGCCCCGCATGGCGCCACCTCGTCAAGCGTTCAGTGCCTCATCGCCCCTCGGAAGCAACCAACGGCTGACTGTCAATTGTCATGGCAACCCCTCGTTCTTTCTATGATGGGTCTACAGGATCTCCTAAAGGAGCTGCGTCAGGCGAGGCCCTTGCGTTGTCTCCTTCACTCTCATCCGTGCGAACCGCTTGCACGTTAAAGGGGGGGTGCCTAAGCATCGCGACTCAGGGCTCCTACTGGCTCTCCAGCCCTCACCCTCTGGCCTTGTCCACGGCATCATGACCTGGCATACCAGCGACGGTTGAGACTCGCTCGAGGGCCGGGACCCGAGGACGTAGAGCAAAAAGGGGAGCAAAGGCGAGAGGGGAGGGACACGCGAGGACCTCGCCGAGCAACCTCGCGCCTGCCGATGCATGGACCTGGCAACACACCAGAGAGCGGCCCATGATTCTTGAGATAAGTCACCACCCGGAAGCACCAGCTACCGTGGCACCATCCCCGCACCTAATGCAATCCCGTGTTAGCGACGCCGCTCTCCTTTCTCACCAAACGACGGCTGCTTGAGCGCCAAAGGGGACCTCCTGAGCATCACGACTCAGGGGCTCTTACCGGACCCCGGGTCGCCCACCTCCTGGCCTTGACCACGGCATCGCGACCTGGCATACCAGCGACGGCTGAAGCCACCTTGGGACTGGGACCTATCGGCGCAGAGCACCAAGCCCTCGTGAGGTTCGAAAGGGAGAACTGAGCTAAGATGGAATGAGCAACTCGCACAATTCTACAACAAGGGTTATATTAACAAAACAGGATCACAGGCACCTTACAAGCCCCCACGGGACGCGTCTTTGATTCCTCGCAGGGAACAAATCCTAAAAGGACGCTAACTACATGCGCCCCTGCAAAAGACGCCATCATCAACAGTGGGCCGTCAAGCACCGGCGCCAACCCCATCCAGATCAGAGTCGGCGACGGCCTGACGAGCCCGCCCTGCTCCAGGAGCGGCGCCGGCTCGGGGGCTCGTAGCTGTCATCGCTCGTCTCCGGAGTCACGAAGAGCTCGCCGGAGTCGCTGGACCCTCCGACACCTCCGCCGCTTGAGCAGCCGCCAAGGGAGCGGTCGGCGGGCCCAGTCCTCACCGCAGCAGGGTCCCGACCACCTCTCCCGGGGCAGCACTCCAGCCAGTGCCTGTTCGCATCGAAGACCTTGAGGAACATCACCGAAGCACCGTCGTACTCCAAGTGGATCGCGAAGGCGCCTCTTGTCCTGTAGACCCGGGCGATTTCGCTCCAGCCTTGAGTCATGAAGACCTCGCCCGGGGCAACGACCGCGACCTCTACCTCGGTCGCGAGGGTGCTGCAGCCGACGTGCTGTAGCCAAAGCTCCAGGAGTTCTCCCTGCGGGATGATGGAGGCGAAAAAGGGAGGAAGGCGAATCCAAGACTGAGGAGGCATGGCAGCGTGGAGCACGAACTCTCGGTAGGAGCCCTCGGTGTGGACCCCAGGGGGAACGACCCACACCTTCGTGACCCGTCGGCGCCGCCCGTGGCGATCGGCATCGACTCCTTCAGAGCCCTCGATGTGGGCGTACAAGGGAAGCAGGAACCCCGGCGGTGGCCGCTCGCACCAGGGCCTCAACACCACCTGATGGGCCCCCTCGTCCCGGCCGCGGAAGGCGAGCCGTTTCTTCGGCGGGAGCGGGTCTGGTTCCTCTCGGGGAGCCTTTCCCTTCTCTGCCGCCGAGAACCGGCGGATCGGAGCCATCGCAGCAAGACGGAGCAAGGACTAGGAAGAAGGAGAAGCAAGAAGGGATGGACTGGAAGGGCGCGCACCGTTCCGTACTTATGGCCGGCGAAGGCCAACCGCCGACCTCCACGATCGCAGGTAATCATGACCCGCTTTGCATGTAGGGACTTGTCCAATCCGTGCAGTTACCGAGGCGCCGTGGGGAAGTGGAGACGCCCACGTCCATCAACCGCCACGCGGCGCCCAAGGCCGCAGGCTGTTAGGGCCCGTGGCGCTTCGCTCTTGCCCTTTCGCCTCCCTGCACGGCCAAGTCCGGGCGCGCCTTGGGCCCGGGGGCTACTGTCGGCGTTCTGGGAACGGGGGTCCCCAGACTTGCCTGCCTGCGGCCTGCGGCGTGGCTCAAAAGGGGGCCCAGCGCGGCCCATCTTCATCAACACAGACCCAAAACCCTCGCGAGGGGCCAAGCCTCGCGGGGCGGACAACACGGAGCTTCCTCAGGCACAGCCTCATCAGGCTGGCTCGCGAGGAGGCGTAGAGATCAAGGCGGGGTACCTCACGAGGTGCCCGTGATGCAAGCCATGACGACCAAGGGTGCCAGGTGGGCGCCAGCCCGCGTAGTGTCCTCCTTTCCTCTTTGGTGCAAAGGGAGCAAGCGCAGGCGAGAGCATCAAGCAAAGGCACCCGTTTCGGTGCAACGAGACCAAGACCGGCCCAACGGCAGGGAGGAAGTCATTGTGGAGCCCAAGCCAGCGTCACCACCAGAGCCTTTGACAGGCGAGGACCAACTTTAGTCAGGATAAGTGTACCAGATGTTCCCCTTCAAAATGGCCAATTGTTGGCGCCCTTCCCGCTCAATATTTGGGAAGAGGCCCAGGGCCTTTGCCTATAAATAGGACTAGCCACCCACAGGGGAGATCGGAGATCGGATCGAAATCGGAGGGAGAATCGAGAAGGGAGAGAGAGAAGGGCGACTGAACTCCTCCTAGCAGTTCATCCCCCCAGCCAAGAACAGACCCTCGCGAGGCTGTTCTTCCTTGTATTGCTCATCATCATCAGCCCAAGAGGCAATCCACCACACCACACACTGGAGTGGGGTATTACACCACAACGGTGGCCCGAACCAGTATAAACCCGTCTCTTGTGCTGTTCTTTCCATAGCTTAGATCTTAGCGAGGCGGAGGGGTGCAGGTAGGTAGAAGGCGAAATCTCCGTGCGCACCCCAGTGTTCGAACCTCAAGGGTCTGCCGGAACCCGAAATCCGACAAAAGTAAATAGAGCAAAATAAAAATGATGCAAGAAATAGCTTGTTGATGGAAGATTAATATGATAGAAAATAGACCCGGGACCATAGGTTTCACTAGTGGATTCTCTCAAGAGCATAAGTATTACGATGGGTAAACAAATTACTGTTGAGCAATTGACAGAATTGAGCATAGTTATGAGAATATCTAGGTATGATCATGTATATAGGCATCACGTCCGAGACAAGTAGACCGACTCCTGCCTGCATCTACTACTATTACTCCACACGTCGACCGCTATCCAACATGCATCTAGAGTATTAAGTTCAAAAGAACAGAGTAACGCTTTAAGCAAGATGACATGATGTAGAGGGATAAATTAATGCAATATGATATAAACCCCACCTTGTTATCCTCGATGGCAACAATACAATACATGCCATGCTGCCCCTACTTTCACTGGGAAAGGACACCGCAAGATTGAACCCAAAGCTAAGCACTTCTCCCATTGCAAGAAAGATCAATCTAGTAGGCCAAACCAAACTGATAATTCAAAGAGACTTGCAAAGAAAACCAATCATACATAAAAGAATTCAGAGAATATTCAAATATTGTTCGTAGATAAACTTGATCATAAACCCACAATTCATCGGTCTCAACAAACACACCACAAAAGAAGATTACATCGAATAGATATCCACAAGAGAGGGGGAGAACATTGTATTGAGATCCAAAAAGAGAGAAGAAGCCATCTAGCTAATAAGTATGGACCCGAAGGTCTGAGGTAAACTACTCACACATCATCGGAGAGGCTATGGTGTTGATGTAGAAGCCCTTCGTGACCGATGCCCCCTTCGGCGGAGCTACGAAAAAGGCCCCAAGATGGGATCTCACGGGTACAGGAGGTTACGGTGGTGGAATTAGGGTTTTGGCTCCGTATTTGGTAGTTTGGGGGTACGTAGGTATATATAGGAGGAAGAAGTACGTCGGTGGAGCAACATGGGCCCCACGAGGGTGGAGGGCGCGCCGGGGGGGTAGGCGCGCCCCCTACCTCGTGCCTTCCTGGTTGCTTTCTTGACGTAGGGTCCAAGTCCTCTGGATCACGTTGGTTCCAAAAATCACGTTCCCAAAGGTTTCATTCCGTTTGGACTCCGTTTGATATTCTTTTTCTGTGAAACTCTGAAATAGGCAAAAAACTGCAATTCTGGGCCGGGCCTCCGGTTAATAGGTTAGTCCCAAAAATAATATAAAAGTGTATAATAAAGCCCAATAATGTCCAAAACAGAATATAATATAGCATGGAACAATCAAAAATTATAGATACGTTGGAGACGTATCAAACAACAAGATCAAATAGAGTTTGTTTAAGGTTTTCTTTGCCACTTTCAGTTTATCAATTGAATTGCTTGAGGACGAGCAATGGGTTAAGCTCAGGGGAGTTGATACGTCTCCACGTATCTACTTTTCCAAACTCTTTTTCCCTTGTTTTGGACTCTAACTTGCATGATTTGAATGGAACTAACCCGGACCGACGCTGTTTTCAGCAGAATTGCCATGTTGTTATTTTTGTGCAGAAATAAAAGTTCTCGGATTAACCTGAAAATTTACGGAGAATATTTTTGAAATATATAAAAAATACTAGCGCAAGAATTATCCAAAGGGGTTCCACCCAGAGGCCACAAGCCTGGGGGCGCGCCCCCTAGGCATGCCTAGAGGGCTTGGACCTCCTCCGACCTCAACTCCAAATCTATATAACCCAATTAGGGGAGAGAAAAAATCAGAGAGAAGGATTCATCATGTTTTACGATATGAAGCCGCCGCCGCCTCCTGTTCCTCATCGAGAGGGCTGATCTGGAGTCCGTTCGGGGCTCCCGAGAGGGGGATTCGTCACCATCATCATCACCAACCTTCCTCCATCACCAATTTCATGATCTCGCCGCCGTGCGTGAGTAATTCCATCGTAAGCTTGCTGGAGGTGATGGTTTGGATGAGATTTATCATGTAATCGAGTTAGTTTTGTTAGGGTTTGATCCCTAGTATCCACTATGTTCTGAGGTTGATGTTGCTAAGATTTTGCTATGCTTAATGCTTGTCACTAGGGCCTGAGTGCCATGATTTCAGATCTTAGCCTATTATGTTTTCATGAATATATTTGTGGTATTGATCCTATCTTGCAAGTTGTAGACACCTATTACGAGTTATGATCCGCATACCCAAGGTGACAATAATTGGGATTATTTCCGGTGATTATCGTAGTTTGAGGAGTTCATGTATTCACTAAGTGCTAATGCTTTGTTCCGGTTCTCTATTAAAAGGAGGCCTTAATATCTCTTAGTTTCCATTAGGACCCCGCTACCACGGGAGTGTACGACAAAAGATGTCATGCAAGTTCTTTTCCATAAGCACGTATGACTATATACAGAATACATGCCTACATTATATTGATGAATTAGAGCTAGTTTTGTGTCACCCTAGGTTATGACTGCTACATGATGAATATCAACCAACACAATTATCATTGCGGATCGATTGCCTACGAGCTTTCCATATATTGATCTTTGCTAAGTTACTTTCTTCGCTACTATTGTTACAATCACTACAAAATTGCTACGGTTACTTTTGCCACTGTTATCGTACTTTGCTACTAAATACTTTGCTGCAGATATTAAGTCTTTTAGGTGTGGTTGAATTGACAACTCAATTGCTAATACTTGAAAATATTCTTTGGCTCCCCATGTGTCGAATCAATAAATTTGGGTTGAATACTCTACCCTCGAAAACTGTTGTGATCCCCTTTACTTGTGGGTTATCATTCATCATTCTTTATTTGGTGCTTATTTAATTATTAAACATATGTACCTGTGAATTGAATAATGCATTGGTTGGTTGAATCTGATGGATATGAATAAAGCTATAGTGTACTTTCAAATTCAAAACCGATACAATTTGAAATAGCAGCAATTAAATTATGGTGAAATTACGCTATGCAAGTCGTTACGGCGCACACAGTCAGTGAAACACAAAATGTTTGTGATATACATATAATTCGACACGGTTCACAAAGAGGAAATGTGTGCGAGCATGCACACAGTTGTCGTTTGCGTAGCGTGTGCGACGTCAAACAATATCACAAACGGTGTGGGTAAACTAAACATTTGTGATAGTTGCCTTATCATACACAATTTGCAACCATGAACTATTTCTGATGTGGAACGCATCATAAATGTTGCACCACAGAATAGCGTGTGTGATAGTTATCATATACGACGATGTTACGACGATCTGACGTTTCGTAATCCTATCCGACACTCGTACGATGATTAGCTAATCTTCTTAATTAGTTATCACTTACGATTCGGGAAAAGTGAATATGTGGGATTGTCTACATACACGTTCTATAATTGTGGACCATTTGTGATAGGTCGCACATCGTAAACATAGCACCACAGAATACCGACTGCAATGGCAATGCAAGCACAAACGAGTTGCAAGGATGAAGCGTTTGGGATATTCGAGATATCAGAAATAGTTTTATAGGGACAACTATATGCATCAAGGCTCCCTATCCCCGATGGTTCCTGAGTCGTGTGGGAAGGACCCCCCCTATGACACACACACACACACACTTCGTGATGGTTCAAAACACTGTCATGGAAAGGGGTTAAAAACTGTTTGTATAGCACCTCGCAATACCAATGATAGGTTTGGGCTAAGCATCACATCGGATCTAAGATTCGAGAACCTATACCCCTCTTAATAGTAAGGAGGTTCTAGGACTCAAGAAAGAGAAGAAGAAGAACAAAATGAAAGCTATGTCTTCACTCGCCTTTAACCTTCACAGCTCAGTCAATTTTCTTTGGATGAACACCGAACTAATTGCTTGGCATCATCAATAAATTTCAAGGGGTCAACTTCTTCACATCAATCTTCTCGCCTACAAGGTTCGAAAGTTATAACTAAATTATCTATATCTCAGATTTTCCTCGGTGAAGTTCCTCGAACTTGACACCAAAGATGGCAGTTTTTCAGTTGAGTGGACTATTTCTCTCTGTGTGCACTAGCAAACAAATCAGTCCATGTCTATTCCTGTCAACAATCTTCAAAACACAAGAGGACAAATATTGCACCAACAGAGATTATAATCATAAGTAGGTATTTGTTCAAGTTAGGACAATACCTTAGCTCTGGTCGACCTACATAACACTTATCATGTCAATGAACATTAACTCAATGAATCATGGTGAATGTAACTTGGTGATATTCCCCTGTGTCTTCAAGAGTGTTTTGGTCACTATAAGAAATACACTTAGGGCTTGTCCTTAGCACAATTAATGATTGGGCCACTTGTTGCACTTTGCTACTATTGTTACTTGTTACCTTGTTACGAATTATCCTATTATCAAACTATCTATCAAAATATTTAACAGCACTTGCAGCTAAACCTTATTGAAAACCGCTTGACAATTTCTTTCTCTCCTTGGTGGGTGCGACACTCTTACTTATCGAAAGGCCTAAGATTGATCCCCTATATTTGTATGGGTTCGAAGATCGCGTACTTCGTAAAGATCAACGCCGAGTGAGGCTAGCCCTTCGTGGTCGTATGCCACAATAGCATAAGTTGGTTGCTCCTTTTTGGACCTTTAGTGGGAATTTGGCCTTCGTCGATTAGTTCCTTTGTGGATCTCACCGCCGGTATCTCCTCGATACTACAATCTTTGTGGTTCAAAGCCTCCATTAACATGCAGTAGGATAACACTAATTGTTTGAACCACCGGAACAATCTTCGTCGAGCTTCCCCCATTTCTGCAATCCTCTGACATTTACCTTTACTTCTACTTGTGCAACCTTTTTTCTTCGACTTGCATGAGTTGGTTTTTGTTAGACTACCTTCAGAAAAATACTACCTCCATTAAAAAATAAAAGATGTTCTTACTTTTTTTCTGAATCAGATGTATATAGAAACGTTTTAGTGTGTTTGTTCACTTATTTTAGTTAGTATGTATCCCTTATTAAAATAGCCAAACCATCTTACATTTGTGAATGAAGGGAGTATTAAATTGCAAAGGAAATCAAATTAGGAAAATAGTCCCTTTGATTTTCTTGTAGTATATTCACGGTCCATCTAGACATATACTGAATGACCCTACAACGAGAACCTTTTCATCTTGTGGTTCTATCATTTTCTGACTTGTGAGCTTAGGGCATCTCTAAGGCGAACCCGTAAACCTCCCGCAACCGTTAGGACCATGGAAGCCATCCAATACCGACATGTATCGGTCCATGAAGCGGTCCTGACGTGATTTCTCCCGCAATCCAGAGACAAATGTGGAGGGGCGGGTTGCGAGAGTCCAGACCAATCCCAAACCCACTTCTGGCCGTCCTAGCCCACCAAAAACCCGTCACCTGTCCCTCCCATGCTTTCCTTCCGGTGCACGCGTCGCTTACCGCGCCGCAATCATGCCGGCCCAAAGCACGCGGAGGCCAGCATTGATGTCGTGATCTTACCGGAGGGAGGGAGGGCGGAGCTGACCGAAGTGACCTCTCAGCAGCAGTCGCTTCAATGCGGACGCAGGTTCACTAGTAGAAAAAGGGGCTTTGGTTCGGCCAGAAAAGAGCATTAATACCGGTTGCATTACGAACCGGGACTAATGTGAGCATTACTCCCGGTTCAAGCGGCGAGGGCACGGTATAGGCATTACTCCCGGTTCAAATGGGACCTTTAGTCCCGGTTCGTGCCATGAACCGGTACTAAAGGGAACCGGTACTAAAGGTCTAACCTTTAGTACCGGTTCGTGCCACGAACCGGTACTAATGGTGCAATTTTCAAATCCTACCCCCCTCCCCCCGTGTATCGCCTTTTCAGTTTTGTAAAAAGCAAAAGAAAATGATAAAACCTTCAAAAGTTAAAATCCTTCGAGATGTAGTTATGTTACCACATCTACTAGTTAGGAAAATTTTGAAACTTAAATTTGGACATGTTTTGCAAAAAGTGTAGGGAAGATGTAAAACGGCTATAACTTTTGCATACGATGTCAGAAAAAAACGTATAATATATCAAAATGTTCAGCACGAAAATCCGCATTTGATTTTGACCGCCTACGGCCTATTTGCAAATTTTTAGAATCCTCAAATTCCAAAAGGAAAAAAGTTATGCTCAAATTTCAGTTTTTTTAAATTTTCGTTAAATCTGGTCAAACTATAGTCAAACTACTTATTCAAGAAGTATTAGTGTTACTAAATAATTATTCAAGAATATTAGTGTTCCTAAATAGTTATTTCAGTTTTTTTGAATTTTGGTCAAATCTGGTCAAAATGTGGTCAAAATATGGTCAAACAATGGTCAAATTACTCATTCAAGAAATATTAGTGTTACTAAATAATTATTGTTTTTTAGAACAATAGTTTCAAACTCAAACAGTGAAATGTGTGACTTCATGCTCAAGCTAAACTCCTGAAGGTTAATAGGATTGACATCTTACTATTGTCAGGAAAACAACAAGTGCAGACTTGGAAACGAGGGAGAATAGAACCCGAAAGTTAAGCGTGCTCAGGCTGGGGGAGTGGGAGGATGGGTGACCGTTCCGAAAGTTAGATGATTTGGAATGATGAGGGGTGATTAGAGATTAAATTGAGCAGTGATGAGGGGTGATTAGAGATTAGAGGTTAAAATAATTCAGAAATTGGAAAATCCGGAAAATATTTCAAAAAATTCAAAAAATAATTTCAAAAAAATTTAAAAAAAATTCAAAAAAATCCTTTAGTACCGGTTGGTGTTACCAACTAGGACTAAAGGTGGACCTCCAGGCAGCAGCCACGTGGAGGGCCTTTAGTCCCGGTTTGTATAAGAACCGGGATTAAAGGGGGGGCTTTAGTAACGACCCTTTAGTCTCGGTTCCAGAACTGGGACTAAAGGCCCTCTAGAACCGAGACAAAAGGCCCTTTTTCTACTAGTGGTTCCCGAGGAACCAACTCCGGCCGCTGTGCCGCATTGAAGCTGATGACCGGCCCTTTGCCTGGTCCTTGTCGCGGATATTTAAGCCATGCGTCGGAGTTGCACAGAGATGCACCACCCCTCCTCGAGCACTGACCCCCTCCCCTCCCCCATCTTCATACCTGAGCCCCCTCCCTCCCCTTCAACCCAAACTGCGGTAATGCCGAAGTCGTGGTGCTTTGCGCCGGCAGGCGGAGTAGGCGGAAGCTCCTCCTCCGGCGGTTCTTGGCGCTGCCACAGACGCTCTCCGGGACCGTCAGCGTCCACAATGGCCTGCTCCTCCGCCAAGGAGGACATCATCACCTCCTTCAGTGACTAGGAGGAGCAGGCGCTGCCGCAGTAGCCACGGGAGCCACGCAGCAGTCGCCCCGACTCCTCAAGGAGGCCGCTCTGACGGACAAAGATTGAGTTAATGACGGCGCAGTCGCTCTGTGACATGGGGCTGTTGCCGCCATCGCCAGCGCACATGAAGGAGGAGCTGACCTCTCTGCCGCACCACCGCGTCAAGCCCGAGCAGGCATCCACACTCCAGCCGATGAAGGAGGAGCCAACCTCACCCCAGCACAACGACGACATCTAGACTGGACACTGCATCAAGGATGATCCCGCGTCCCTGCCGCCTAGATGCTAAGGCCGCATCGACGCGCCATTGTCGCCGCCGCGCTGCCACCGCCTCGCCGTCAAGGAGGAGCTTCCGCCCGCGGTCAAGAAGATGCGGGGCCTCCTCCACTACCTCGTCGGTCCCTCAGGCTCAAGGGCCGTCGTCTTTGAGGTGGAGCGCGCGGCTCGGCAGCAGGAGCAGTACGATCAGCGCAATGCTAGTCGTCGCTCTGCGCTCGCCAAGAGCGACGTGGTGCCGGACTGGGTCCACAATGACCCAGACCTCGCCGCCGCGTGGGCGCTCGACCGCTCCATGACCACCGCGAAGACGACCGCGAGGCAACGCTGCCGCCTTGGCGGGGAGCTCGCCAAGATCGACGTGGAGTGGTCGCTCAACGACTGCCACACCAACGCCAGCTGCGGCAAGGTCACCGCCAGGGCTCAAAAGGCCACATCGGTAGTGGCCACAATGGCACTCCGCACGGTGCAACAGGAGGTGGAGCGGCTCCTCCGCGAGCGTCAAGCAACCGCTGGACAAGGTTGCCGCTGCCCTCCGGCGCCGTACCGCCACTGGAAGGACGCCGCCGCCGCCCCTTGGCACCGACGGAGACGGTTGTGCGACGGGGCAGGGTGGCCGTGCGTACAAGGTGGTCGTCCGATATAGGGTTTAGGTTTTTAGTTAAATGGTCAAAATATCAACCTTTTTATGTAAATTATATCCTAACTTGAATGAAATCCGTCCGGTTTGATTGAATTTCGCCCGGTAGGTTCGAATTTTTGACCGGATGTATGCGACTATGGTTGGATGGCTGCCTCCTGCATCCGTGTCCGCTGATTGGTCCCATGTCCGCGGATGAATGCAGGAGGATTTTTGCGGGTTGCTGTTTCAGATGCCCTTACAAGCCATTCAAAGCAAGAATGTTCTAACGTTAGGTTATCTTCGTTACAAATGTTTTAACCAAGCACCTTCTACACATTATTTTCTTTATTATCAAGTACATTGACATTACTGTAGAATTTGTACATAACAGTCGGAGCCAAAAGCAATTCCCATCTAGGAGTGACGGGTTTTTGGCCCCTGAGCTCTATGATTTCCGAAAATTTTAATTTTTTCTAAATGAACCTTTTGATTTTTTTAAATCTCAATAATGCCCATGTGTGTAAAATTTCATGATGAAATATGTTTTGACGCGAGCCACAAACAAACAAAATTATGTGCTTTTTATAGTGAATAGTTCATGGGCTAGAAGAAAATACATGATTTTGTTTTTTATAGCTCTCATAACAATGTATTTCGTCATGAAACTTTACCCGGAGTAGTAAAAAAGAGATTTAGATTTCCATTTTTCTTCAAAATCCAAGCCCCATGCAGCCTGGGAGCCAAAAGCAATTTTCGTCAAGACATTTGTAGGAAGGATAAAATTATTATAGTTTTTGTTAATTTTCGTCAAGTGATGCCGGAGCCGGGCAAAACTTGTTGTAGTAGACAATCAGAAAGTCATAATGATAAGGCCCCATATGGCCAACACACCGGAACAACAACTGTCTCTGTTGAAGAGTAGCGTAGATCGGAAGAATCCAACCCAAAGACACACGAATGTAGATGAACTATGACCAGACCCGAGCAAAATCCATCAAGGACATATCCGCCGGAGACACACCTTCACACGCCCACCGACGTTGCTAGACGCACCACCGAGACAGGGGCTAGGCGGGAAGAACCTTATTCCATTTTCAAGGAACTGCCGCAACTCTAACAAAACTCAAAGGAACATCTAAATATGGAGCCCTCCCGCCGGCAAGGGCTGGGATTCACAGCGCCACCATGGCCCTAAGGCCACCAAAGATGAGGCGGACCGGCGGCGATGCTGACAAAAGGTAGAGGAACCCTAGGCTTTTTTGAGAGGAGACAGCGGCTGTGTTTGATTTTTTTTCTTTACGGGAGGCTGCGTTTAAACTTGGAGGACGCGGTCCTAGTTGATACCAATTTTGGCTCTTGGTTGAATTGCAGCCAATATTTCCTGCAAAAAAAGAATGGTAGCCAATATTTTGAGATGACTATGGAATCTAGCTATTTTTTTATTTTTTGGAACAGTGGCAAACACTGGCGGAGGCCCCCGGTGGGCAAGATATGGCAGCCGCCATACCTTGATTCTAGGCATAAACAAATGTATACATACGCATGTATTGTCGATTGTCTCGTTCCCTCATTCTAGTGCAGCGAGAAAAAGGCCGCTGGCACACAGGCACGCCACACACACGAGTTGGGCCGGCAAACACAAGAACGTACGAGTTGGGCCTGCTGGCACAAACAGGAAGCGGTCGAGCTCGTCGATTCCATTGAGCGCCAACCCACACGCACGCGCAAGTGACGAACCCTAGTGCAGCGATGGTGGCTGGTCAGGTCGTGATCCGGGCATGCAACTGGCGACGGGATAGCCTACGACACCGACGTGCTCGGGGCTTAAACGGCGGCGGCAGCAAGTTCCAGTGATGACAGCAAGGTTGCATTTGATGGGCTACGTCCTAAAAATGCCAAAATGACTTCCGGGACAATTCAAAAAGACCTTGTCATGGCTGATCTTTTTTTCGTGTGGACACCTTCTATGCTGCTATAGATTCCATCACCACAGAGTTTGATCATCGTTTTGATGAGGTATCTTCAGACCTGGTCCAGATCTTCTCTTGTTTTGACCTAAGAAACTCCTTTTCTAGGTTCAACCTGAATAAGCTTGCTAGGCTCACAGAGATTTATCATGATGATTTCTCTAATTATGAGCGTGAACATATAGAAGATAACCTTGATCTATTCATTATCAATACGAGAAGAATTGAAGACTTTAGATATTGTCATGATATTGCAAACCTAGCTAAAATGATGGTCGAACTTCAAAGGCATGTCATGTTTCCTACTGTGTATCGCCTCATGGAGTTGGCATTGCTACTACCGGTAGCGACGACAACAATCGAAAGGGCCTTCTCATCAATGAAAATCATCAAGATTGAGTTGCGCAGCAATATGACAGATGGTTAGCTTAATGACTTGACGATTTGTTATATTGAGCGAGAGATCTTCAAAAGTATTGATCTTAGTAAAATCGAGAAAGATTTTTAGAATGAGGGTAGGGCATTGCCATTGCCTGGGTCTTCTAGGGGGCATTGAAAGCTTCATTATTGGTACGTTTAAGGTTGTTTTCCTATTGAAACATGACTACATTTTTATTGTATTTGGTTTTTTGTTTGTAATGTGTGTTGAATCTTTTGATTTGCATAAAAAATATATTCTTAAGACTTCGCCACACCTTAAAAAAATTTCGTCCTCCGCCTCTGGTGGCAAACATATAGACAATCGAAACTTTAATGAGAATATGGTTTAGCAAAATTTTAGTGGGCTTCTGTTTCTTTGTTGAAGACAATCCGAAAAGACCTACTCCCTCCACTCTAGAATAAATGACTTTCTCTATTAAGTTGAATCATCTATTTTGAAACGAAAGAAGTAAACAGAGCATGCTGTCATGGACGGCATCAGGAGGACCATGGGCACGTGAAAAGTAGTACTGTAGTAATAAATCGCCCGTAGGAGTACCACTGGTAATGTGGGACAGTGGGCACCAGCCAATTGCGGACGGCACGGACGACAACAAATGGCACGTCCTCGTCTGCCTACGTGTTGTTTCCCTATTGGATTTTCCGTACGGTCTTCGGTCCGAGGACACCGGCGGGTATCCGAGCCTCGTACACTCCCCTGGGTCCCACGCGCATCCGATTGGCCATTTGCCGCAGCTCCCTCGTGGAGCGGGCCCCAGGGGGACGACTTCCTGCCATTACCGGGCGCGTCGCCTTCGAGCTGGCTGCTGCCACTCCCGTCCTCCTGCGCTGTGGTATGGGACACTGGATTTTCTTTCTTAACACAGTACGGCATGGACGCAAACGCTTATATTATATATATATATATATATATATATATATATTCATCCTAGTGAATGCACATACGTCTTCATAGTGGACGGCAATGACTTTTTTTATTGAACGTGCATCGTCGGAAATCCTAAAGTAAATTCAGGATAAATGCGAGCATCAGGATTAGAATTTTGATGGAATGAGGACACCACTGTTCACCTAACCATCCAACGATAGGTTGGTTCGCGGACACTGGATTGTTTGGTGCGTGTAGCATTCGTGTAGATGGCGACCCGAAAGTGAGAGCATCTACAGCTAGACTTGCAAATCCGACCGGTCAAGCCTCTAATCTCATTCTCACAATCGGACACCTTAATTAGCATACCTCAAAACCATACAAACCCATGCAACTACGTAACAATGCATTACACACATTGTCCGGCTACTACATCACAACATGCCATCGGACTACCCAAATTTGGCATGTTTGGCAATGGTGGACAAGATCATCCATGGTTGCCCTTGCCTTTCCCGGCGCCATTGTCGTCCTTCTCGCGGAAGTACCGGTCAAAGGCGTGGTAGGGATCGAGCCGGATCTGCTCATCGCCGGAGCTGTTCGACCTGCCGCTGTCCTCCTTCTCCTTCTTGGGTGGCAGTCCGGCCATGGCACAGACCATTCAATTCTGCTCTGGAGCGAGGGCACATGGTTCCTCTGATGTCGCTTCTTTACAGCGTGGGCGCGTCCTTCGAATCCATCCTTGCTAATATGTTTGGCACTTCACTGAGTGCTTGCCTGCTTTCCTCTTTGTAGTCCTCCAAATCAATACTCTTTGCGACACATCTCGAATAACTCTTTCCTTAGAAAAATGTGAATCAAACGCAATAAACCAAACATACACCGCCGTTCAACCTAGTCAAATGTTGTTCATTGAATATGAATGTTTCGAGCGGCCCAACCATTTTCCACATTGTCAAGGCTCACCTTAGGCATGGTCGGTCCTCTCAGGTGAGAGGCACCGCGACGAAATGCAAAACAATGAACCTACGATTATACTATAATATTTTTTTCCAACCTACATATGTATACTACAAAAATTCATGCACCCATTTTCCACATCGTCAAGGCTCACCAGGGCTAGCGGCGGTCCCCTTATGCAAGAGGAACCAAGGCAAAAATAACTCTACAAGTATACTACAATCTATATCTTTCACTTGTATAGTCAAAAAAATCCATTTTCTATTCTTACGCCAAATACCCAGGTTTGTTGTTAAATTTCAGTGCTAAGCGTGAGGTTAAGACCTCCCATAGTGAAAATATAATGACAAGTATCATGCAACCTATCAGGCCCTCCAACCCATGCAATGCCAACTAGTCATATTTGTTGGAGAACGCAGTAATTTCAAAAATTTCCTACGCACACGCAAGATCATGGTGATGCATAGCAACGAGAGGGGAGAGTGTTGTCTACGTACCCTCGTAGACCGAAGCGGAAGCGTTGACGCAACGTAGAGGAAGTAGTCGTACGTCTTCCCGATCCGACCGATCCAAGCACCGTTACTCCGGCACCTCCGAGTTCTTGGCACACGTTCAGCTCGATGACGATCCCCGGGCTCTGATCCAGCAAAGCGTCGGAGAGGAGTTCCGTCAGCACGACGGCGTGGTGACGATCTTGATGTTCTACCGTCGCAGGGCTTCGCCTAAGCACCGCTACGATATGACCGAGGTGGAATATGGTGGAGGGGGGCACCGCACACGGCTAAGGAACGATCACGAAGATCAACTTGTGTCTAGAGGTGCCCCCTGCCTCCGTATATAAAGGAGCCAAGGGGGAGGGGTGCGGCCAGCCCTATGGAGGCGCAGGAGGAGTCCTACTCCTACCGGGAGTAGGACTCCCCCGCCCCCCAATCCTATTCCAACTAGGACTCCCAAGGGGGAAAGAGGGAGAGGGGTGGCCGGCCACCTCTCCTAGTCCTAATAGGACTAGGGGAGGGGGGGAGGCGCGCAGCCCTTATGGGAAGCCCTTTCACCTTTCCACTAAGGCCCACTAAGGCCCATATGACTCCCGGGGGGGTTCCGGTAACCTCCCGGTAATCCGGTAAAATCCTGATTTCACCCGGAACACTTCCGATGACCAAACATAGGCTTCCAATATATCAATCTTTATGTCTCGACCATTCCGAGACTCCTCGTAATGTCCGTGATCACATCCGGGACTCCGAACAACCTTCGGTACATCAAAATGCATAAACTCATAATAACTGTCATCGTAACGTTAAGCGTGCGGACCCTACGGTTCGAGAACAATGCAGACATGACCGAGACACATCTCCGCTCAATAACCAATAGCGGGACCTGGATGCCCATATTGGCTCCTACATATTCTACGAAGATCTTTATCGGTCAGACCGCATAACAACATACGTTGTTCCCTTTGTCATCGGTATGTTACTTGCCCGAGATTCGATCGTCGGTATCCAATACCTAGTTCAATCTCGTTACCGGCAAGTCTCTTTACTCGTTCTGTAATACATCATTTCACAACTAACATATTAGTTGTAATGCTTGCAAGGCTTATGTGATGTGTATTACCGAGAGGGCCCAGAGATACCTCTCCGACAATCGGAGTGACAAAACCTAATCTCGAAATACGCCAACCCAACATGTACCATTGGAGACACCTGTAGTACTCCTTTATAATCACCCAGTTACGTTGTGACGTTTGGTAGTACCCAAAGTGTTCCTCCGGTAAACGGGAGTTGCATAATCTCATAGTTATAGGAACATGTATAAGTCATGAAGAAAGCAATAGCAACATACTAAACGATCGGGTGCTAAGCTAATGGAATGGGTCATGCCAATCAGATCATTCAACTAATGATGTGACCTCGTTAATCAAATAACAACTCTTTGTCTATGGTTAGGAAACATAACCATCTTTGATTAACGAGCTAGTCAAGTAGAGGCATACTAGTGACACTCTGTTTGTCTATGTATTCACACATGTATTATGTTTCCGGTTAATACAATTCTAGCATGAATAATAAACATTTATCATGATATAAGGAAATAAATAATAACTTTATTATTGCCTCTAGGGCATATTTCCTTCAATATTGCCACTTGTCATGGTATTAAGTGAGGAAAGAGGAAGTACTGGTATCACCGCATGATGATGTATCATATTAATTCTCTACTATCAGAGGATTGATGGTTGTTGCGAACCAACATGTGGTTTGATGGTTACGAGGACAGTGATATTCCCAACCCACCAGGGTTCAAGTCTCGGACTTGACATTGGTGATCGCATTTCCCTGTATTTATTCCAGGTCTCCCGGTGATATGCGTTTAGTGGTAGGAGACGTTTTTATCGACTACCAAGGCGCCTCAATCTCAAGATGATGTGCTGAGTCAGTCTCTCCAAGGTGCTCACAGGGGTAGGATATGCGCGTGTGTGTGTTTATAAGGGCGAGTGTATAAGCGTATGCGTTCATACTGTGTTTAAAAGAAGTGCCGGTCATTCTACATTTGTCTTCCCCTCTGCCCCTCCCCATGCCCCCCTTCATGTCATGCATCAACTCAATCAAATTAAATCTAGTCTAATCAAAACCTCAGCTAAAAAAACATGTCTTTCTCTATCCATACCCAAATCAAATCAAATCTTACCAAACCTCACATAATCAAAACTTTTATTGTCTTTCCCTACCCATACTCCAATCAAATTTTATCAAAATCTACAAGATGGTGGGCGTAAGATTTATGTCAGCCTCGATTGGCATTGACCCAATAGAATATGCAATGTCCCGTCGCAACGCATGTGCAATTAGTTTGTAATGTATTAATATGAGTCATCTAAAATAATAAATGATGTCATCTAAGATAGTACTGTACTAACTTATGATACTATGCAATATGAAAATAATATGATGCTAGGAGGACGGAAACTTGGTGCTCTCGGGTTCTAGCGCACCCTATATGCGCCAAAAAATTTAATAATTCAAAAAAGGTTCAAAAAATTATAAATCTTTTTTGGAATCAAACATGATTACGTATTCTACTCGTATAAAAAGTTTGGATAAGAAATGATTCATTTTGACTTCAGCACAAAAAAGAGAAGTTTATGACGACAATATAGCCTGCGCCGGTACCCAGGTTCTTTTTTGTATTTTCCCATGCTAGGATTACTAACTTATGATACTACCCACTTGGTGCATCGCAGGCGAGGTCATTGGGGGCGGATCAGATCCTAGGTCCAGATCATAGGACCACAACGTACAATTACGCCTTAAACATCGTCATAGATCGTGTGATGTGCACCCCTAATTAAGCAAATGTTCTTTTCGGGTGGATTCTTAAAATGAAACTGTACGAACCGTAACCCTAATCCCAGGTACATTGAATGGCTGTCGAATTTGTAGTCCGCCCTGCAGGGAATTGATTCACCACCCACCGCAGCGCCCAAATACTCCTACAATAGTGCGTGCACCAGGCCAGGGTGGTTCACCGCAAAAACAATAAGCGCCCGCCTGACCGCCTTTATTTTCCCGTCCAGGAAAGGGTCAGCCAATGGACGCCGGGCCGGGGATAAATCCTCTTTTTCCCCCAACGGAAATTTTTGCCGTTTGTTGCCCAGCCCCGGATCTCCATAAAACGGCAGCTCCTCCACCGACCCGAGCGCCCCGCCCCACCCCACTAGGCCACTATCAGCACACAAAATTTCCTTTCCTTTTTCCTCTTGTTGCCTTGCCCCGGTGCCTCCCCACCGGCCACTGGTGAGTGGTGACGGCGTCGCGGCAACGCCGTCAGCCAGCCAGGGACCGAAAAGGAAAGCGAAAGTGGAGGAGGAGGGGAAGGAGGGCGAGGGTGGGTGGGTGGGCGAGGAGGGAGCAGCAGCCAGCTACGGCCGAACCCTACACCGCAGCGACCTCACCGCGCTTGCCATTTTTGGTCAGTCTCCCTTGCCGTCCTGGCCAGATCCCCTTCCTCCTCGCGTGGGTGGGCTGGGGTTTTCCACTTTTCGCCCTCTCCTCGCCGCCCCAATTGGGATAACAGTACCCACCTTTTAATTTAATCATCTCCCCCTCTCCTCCTCTTGTGTTCGTTCCGCAGGCCGGCTGATCGGAGGAGGGAGATTTTTCTGGTTTGGTTCGGTTTTCGATCGGATTTGTGGTGGGAGGAGAGGAGAGAAGAGAAGAGGAGCGAAAATGGTGCGGGGGAAGACGCAGATGAAGCGGATAGAGAACCCGACGAGCCGGCAGGTGACCTTCTCCAAGCGCCGCGGCGGCCTGCTGAAGAAGGCCTTCGAGCTCTCCGTCCTCTGCGACGCCGAGGTCGCCCTCGTCGTCTTCTCCCCCCGCGGCAGGCTCTACGAATTCGCCAGCTCCAGGTAACCCGCTCCCGCTCCCCCTCCCGATTACGCGACTAGTTAATTCGCCTTGTCTTTGTTTACTATAATTGCTGCTTGTTTCCTGGTTGGGGCCGGAATGCGCGTGGGAATCCCACTAGTTTACTCTCTCGCTGCGAGAAATCCGACGGATCTTCGCGTGCCCCCCTGCGCCAACTCCTGTAGCGGCGCAGGCGCACGCAGCTCGCCGGCCACTGCCCAATGGGGGGCGGAAGCCCCTCTGCTCCAGTAGTCTCCTCCGCCCGTGATGCGCCGTTCCCATCCATCCACTTGGCCCATGGCTCCAAGTTTCCCCACTCCTCCTGCATATCGCTGCTCAATCAGATCATTCAACTAATGATGTGATCCCGTTAATCAAATAACAACTCTTTGTCTATGGTTAGGAAACATAACCATCTTTGATTAACGAGCTAGTCAAGTAAAGGCATACTAGTGACACTCTGTTTGTCTATGTATTCACACATGTATTATGTTTCCGGTTAATACAATTCTAGCATGAATAATAAACATTTATCATGATATAAGGAAATAAATAATAACTTTATTATTGCCTCTAGGGCATATTTCCTTCATCTCCCACTTGCACTAGAGTCAATAATCTAGATCACATCACCATGTGATTAACATTGATAGTTCACATCATCATGTGATTAACACCCATAGTTCACATCGCCATGTGACCAACACCTAAAGTGTTTACTAGATTCAGTAATCTAGTTCACATCGCTATGTGATTAACACCCAAGGAGTACTAAGGTGTGATCATGTTTTGCTTGTGAGAGAATCTTAGTAAACGGGTCTGCCACATTCAGATCCGCATGTATTTTGCAAATTTCTATGTCAACAATGCTCTGCATGGAGCTACTCTAGCTAATTGCTCCCTACTTTCAATATGTATCTAGACCTGGACTTAGAGTCATCTAGATTAGTGTCAAAACTTGCATCGGCGTAACCCTTTACGACGAACCTTTTGTTTTCACTTCCATAATCGAGAAACATATCCTTATTCCACTAAGGATAATTTTGACCGCTGTCCAGTGATCTACTCCTAGATCACTATCGTACTCCCTTGCCAAACTCAGTGGTAGGGCATACAATAGATCTGGTATACAGCATGGCATACTTTATAGAACCTATGACTGAAACATAGGAAATGATTTTCATTCTCTTTCTATCTTCTGCCGTGGTCGAGCTTTGAGTCTTACTCAACTTCACACCGTGTAACACAGGCAAGAAACCTTTTCTTTGACTGTTCCATTTTGAACTACTTCAAAATCTTGTCAAGGTATGTACTCATTGAAAAAACTTATCAAGTGTCTTGATCTATCTCTATAGATCTTTGATACTCAATATGTAAGCAGCTTCACCGAAGTCTTTCTTTGAAAAACTCCTTTTAAACACTCCTTTATGCTTTACAGAATAATTCTACATTATTTCCGATCAACAATATGTCATTCACATATACTTATCAGAAATGCTGTAGTGCTCCCACTCACTTTCTTGTAAATACAGGCTTCACCGCAAGTCTGTATAAAACTACATGCTTTGATCAACTTATCAAAGCGTATATTCCAACTCCGAGAGGCTTGCACCAGTCCATAAATGGATCGCTGGAGTTTGCATATTTTGTTAACACCTTTAGGATTGACAAAAACTTCTGGTTGCATCATATACAACTCTTCTTTAAGAAATCCATTAAGGATTGCAGTTTTTGTTATCCATTTGCCAGATTTCATAAAATGCGGCAATTGCTAACATGATTCGGACAGACTTAAGCATAGATATGAGTGAGAAACTCTCATCGTAGTCAACACCTTGAACTTGTCGAAAACTTTTGCGACAATTCTAGCTTTGTAGATAGTAACACTACTATCAGTGTTCGTCTTCCTCTTGAAGATCCATTTATTATCAATGGCTTGCCGATCATCGGGCAAGTCCACCAAAGTCCACACTTTGTTCTCATACATGGATCCTATCTCAGATTTCATGGCCTCAAGCCATTTTGCGGAATCTGGGCTCACCATCGCTTCTTCATAGTTCGTAGGTTCATCATGGTCAAGTAGCATGACCTCCAGAACAGGATTACCGTACCACTCTGGTGCGGATCTCACTCTAGTTTACCTACGAGATTCGGTAGTAACTTGATCTGAAGTTACATGATCATCATCATTAGCTTCCTCACTAATTTGTGTAGTAGTCACAGGAACAGATTTCTGTGATGAACTACTTTCCAATAAGGGAGAAGGTACAATTACCTTATCAAGTTCTACTTTCCTCCCACTCACTTCTTTCGAGAGAACCTCCTTCTCTAGAAAGGATCCATTCTTAGCAACGAATGTCTTGCCTTTGGATCTGTGATAGAAGGTGTACCCAACAGTAACTTTTTGGGTATCCTATAAAGACACACTTTTCCGATTTGGGTTTGAACTTATCAGGATGAAACTTTTTCACATAAGCATCACAACCCCAAACTTTAAGAAACGACAACTTTGGTTTCTTGCCAAACCACAGTTCAGATTGTGTCGTCTCAACGGATTTAGATGGTGCCCTATTTAACGTGAATGCAGTTGTCTCTAATGCATAACCCCAAAACGATAGTGGTAGATCGGTAAGAGACATCATAGATTGCACTATATCCAATAAAGTACGGTTATGACGTTCGGACACACCATTATGCTGTGGTGTTCCATGTGGCATGAGTTTGTGAAACTATTCCACATTGTTTTAATTGAAGACCAAACTCGTAACTCAAATATTTGTCTCCGCGATCATATCGTAGAAACTTTATTTTTCTTGTCACAATGATTTTCCACTTCACTCTGAAATTCTTTGAACTTTTCAAATGTTTCAGACTTATGTTTCATCAAGTAGATATACCCATATCTGCTCAAATCATCTGTGAAGTTCAGAAAATAACGATACTTGCCGTGAGCCTTAACACGCATCGGACCGCATACATCAGTATGTATTATTTCCAATAAGTCAGTTGCTCGCTCCGGAGAACGGAGTCTTAGTCATCTTGCCCATGAGGCATGGTTCGCAAGCATCAAGTGATTCATAATCAAGTGATTCCAAAATCCCATCAGCATGGAGTTTCTTCATGCGCTTTATACCAATATGACCTAAACGGCAGTGCTACAAATAAGTTGCACTATCATTATTCACTTCGCATCTTTTGGTTTCAATATTATGAATATGTGAATCACTACGATCGAGATCCAATGAACTTGTTTCATTGGGTGTATGACCATTGAAGGTTTTATTCATGTAAACAGAACAACAATTATTCTCTAACTTTAATGAATAACCGTATTGCAATAAACATGATCAAATCATATTCATACTTAACGCAAACACCAAATAACACTTATTCAGGTTCAACACTAATCCCGAAAGTATAGGGAGTGTGCGATGATATCAATCTTGGAACCACTTCCAACACACATCGTCACTTCACCCTTAACTAGTCTCTGTTTATTCTGCAACTCCCGTTTCGAGTTACTAATCTTAGCAACTGAACTAGTATCAAATACTGAGGGGTTGCTATAAACACTAGTAAAGTACACATCAATAACATGTATATCAAATATACTTATGTTCACTTTGCCATCCTTCTTATCTGCCAATCACTTGGGGTAGTTCCGCTTCCAGTGACCAGTCCCTTTGCAGTAGAAACACTTAGTCTCAGGCTTAGGACCAGACTTGGGCTTCTTCACTTGAGCAGCAACTTGCTTGCTGTTCTTCTTGAAGTTCCCCTTCTTCCCTCTGCCCTTTTCTTGAAACTAGTGGTCTTGTCTACCATCAACACTTGATGTTTTTCTCGATTTCTACCTTCGTCAATTTCCGCATTGCGAAGAGCTTGGGAATCGTTTCCGTTATCCCTTGCATATCATAGTTCATCACGAAGTTCTACTAACTTGGCGATGGTGACTAGAGAATTCTGTCAATCACTATCTTATCTGGAAGATTAACTCCCACTTGATTCAAGCGATTGTTGTACTCAGACAATCTGGGCACATGCTCACTAGTTGAGCGATTCTCCTCCATCTTTTAGCTATAGAACTTGTTGGAGACTTCATATCTCTCAACTCGGATATTTGCTTGAAATATTAACTTCAATTCCTGGAACATTTCATATGGTCCATGACGTTCAAAACGTCTTTGAAGTCCCGATTCTAAGCCGTTAAGCATGGTGCACTAAACTATCAAGTAGTCATCATATTGAGCTAGCCAAACGTTCATAACGTCTGCATCTGCTCCTGTAATAGGTCTGTCACCTAGCGGTGCATCAAGGACATAATTCTTCTGTGCAGCAATGAGGATAAACCTCAGATCACGGATCCAATCCGCATCTTTGCTACTAACATCTTTCAACACAATTTTCTCTAGGAACATATCAAAAATAAACACAGGGAAGCAACAACGCGAGCTATTGATCTACAACATGATTTGCAAAATACTACCAGGACTAAGTTCATGATAAATTTAAATTCAATTTAATCATATTACTTAAGAACTCCCACTTAGATAGACATCCCTCTAATCCTCTAAGTGATCACGTGATCCAAATCAACTAAACCATAACCGATCATCACGTGAGATGGAGTAGTTTTCAATGGTGAACATCGTTATGTTGATCATATCTACTATATGATTCACGCTCGACCTTTCGGTCTCCGTGTTCCGAGGCCATATCTGCATATGCTAGGTTCGTCAAGTTTAACCTGAGTATTCTGCGTGTGCAAAAACTGGCTTGCACCCGTTGTAGATGGACGTAGAGCTTATCACACCCGATCATCACGTGGTGTCTGGGCACGACGAACTTTGGCAACGGTGCATACTCAGGGAGAACACTTCTTGATAATTTAGTGAGAGATCATCTTATAATGCTACCGTCAATCAAAGCAAGATAAGATGCATAAAAGATAAACATCACATGCAATCAATATAAGTGATATGATATGGCCATCATCATCTTGTGCTTGTGATCTCCATCTCCGAAGTACTGTCATGATCTCTATCGTCACCGGCATGACACCATGATCTCCATCATCTTGATCTATATCAATGTGTCGTCACGTGGTCGTCTCACCAACTATTGCTCTTGCAACTATTGCTATCGCATAGCGATAAAGTAAAGCAATTATTTGGCGCTTGCATCTTATGCAATAAAGAGACAACCATAAGGCTTTTGCCAGTTGCCGATAACTTCAAAAAAACATGATCATCTCATACAACAACTTATATCTCATCACGTTTTGACCATATCACATCACAACATGCCCTGCAAAAACAAGTTAGACGTCCTCTACTTTGTTGTTGCAAGTTTTACGTGGCTGCTACGGGCTTAAGCAAGAACCAATCTTACCTACGCATCAAAACCACAACGATAGTTTGTCAAATAGACTCCGTTTTAACCTTCGCAAGGACCGGGCGTAGCCACACTCAGTTCAACTAAAGTTGGAGAAACTGTCACCCGCTAGCCACCTTTGTGCAAAGCACGTCGGGAGAACCGGTCTCGCGTAAGCGTACGCGTAATGTCGGTCCGGGCCGCTTCATCCAACAATACCGCCGAACCAAAGTATGACATGCTGGTAGGAAGTATGACTTATATCGCCCACAACTCACTTGTGTTCTACTCGTGCATATAACATCAAACCATAAAACCTAGTCTCTGATACCACTGTTGGAGAACGCAGTAATTTCAAAAATTTCCTACGCACACGCAAGATCATGGTGATGCATAGCAACGAGAGGGGAGAGTGTTGTCTACGTACCCTCGTAGACCGAAGCGGAAGCGTTGACGCAACGTAGAGGAAGTAGTCGTACGTCTTCCCGATCCGACCGATCCAAGCACCGTTACTCCGGCACCTCCGAGTTCTTGGCACACGTTCAGCTCGATGACGATCCCCAGGCTCCGATCCAGCAAAGCGTCGGGGAGGAGTTCCGTCAGCACGACGGCGTGGTGACGATCTTGATGTTCTACCGTCGCAGGGCTTCGCCTAAGCACCGCTACGATATGACCGAGGTGGAATATGGTGGAGGGGGGCACCGCACACGGCTAAGGAACGATCACGAAGATCAACTTGTGTCTAGAGGTGCCCCCTGCCTCCGTATATAAAGGAGCCAAGGGGGAGGGGTGCGGCCAGCCCTATGGAGGCGCAGGAGGAGTCCTACTCCTACCGGGAGTAGGACTCCCCCCCAATCCTATTCCAACTAGGACTCCCAAGGGGGAAAGAGGGAGAGGGGTGGCCGGCCACCTCTCCTAGTCCTAATAGGACTAGGGGAGGGGGGAGGCGC